>NW_021850337.1:1501029-1502294 GCF_003651465.1 Formica exsecta
CGCTCTTCCCTATCATTTACTTTGAGCATCTAATGGAGTTGGCGCAGCTCGAGTCGAAACAGGACTTTGTCAACAAGATGAAGGAGATGATAGCGAGTCTGCCGAGGCCGGTCGTGATCGTCATGCGATATCTCTTCGCTTTTCTTAATCAGTAAGTATTATCACTCTACGAGGAACTTATGTATGTGTGAAGTTGTGTCGGATTTAAAGTCTAATTTACGTTTCGACAGTCTGTCGGAATTCTCAGACGAGAACATGATGGATCCATACAATTTGGCCATTTGTTTCGGTCCGACCCTGGTGCCCGTTCCCGAAGACAAGGATCAGGTTCAGTATCAGAATCAAGTTAACGATCTTATTAAGAACATCATCACATTTTGCGAGGAGATCTTCCCGGAAGACATCGGCGGCACTCAATATGAGAAATATATCAGCAGAGAGCCTGACGATGCGTAAGCAGAAGTTTTATTTATTATTAAATATATTATATTTTAAGACAACACACGAATATGTAAAAAACATTGTGAAAAAATATCTAATACAGATAATTCTAATAATAGACGTCACGATCTTTCGATTATTCTTTGTATGTTTTTATATGTTCCTTGAATTTTTGTTATATTTAGATGTTGACACGATTCTTACGATTTAGGGACGTTGGTGATTCGCCGACGGATCAGGTTCAAGAAGATATGGATTCGGAAGTTTACCCGTCAGAAGACGGTAATGCACTTTTCGAATATATTTTGCTGTAGTTGCGAGTTAGAAGTATTTTCAAAGTCCATGTCATCTGTTTTGTTTAGAATCTGAGAATCTTGAAGCGACAGCGCAATTCGATTTTAACGCTAGATCCGAGAGAGAGCTGAGCTTCAAAAAGGGCGACACTTTGACGTTATACACGCAAGTTAGTAACGATTGGTGGCGGGGCGCTCTGGCTGGCAGAGAGGGACTGATTCCTGACAAATACATCATGCTCAAGATAAAGTTAGTATTATTTTAACTATAATAAATTATGTTCGTACAATTTTAATGAGAAACTTATTGAAATTGTTTAAATTTAATTATTCAAAAGCATATCATATTTAAATCGATTCATTATTCACAAGTCGACTTTTATTTTTTTAATTAAATTATAATTCAAGTTGAAGTTTATTATACCTGATCAGTTTCTAATTGTTTCGTTGATTTTCTGCGTTTTTCTTAGGGATGAGGAGCGTGAGAAGGAACTTTTAAAATCGTCCAGCGAGGAATCCATGCGCAGAAGA
>NW_021850337.1:1502312-1511041 GCF_003651465.1 Formica exsecta
AAGAGCGTCCAGCTCGGCGGACAGCGTACTGTCGAGCAACAACTCGCCGCTGATGGGCCCATCGGCGAATCCGAGCACCTGGTCGTCAGGCGCGGCATCCGACATGTCGTCGTCCGCTACGACGAACATAATAACGGACAATAGTAATGCCAGCGGTATTATCGCGTCCGTGGCGAATGTGCCCTGCATCTCGTCGTCAGCGCAGCCGATCATCAGTCGAGAGGTATTGGAAACCACCGTTTAGTAGAGTTGATCATTAATCCGTGCCCGATTCTCTTTCCCGCTTCTACTGGTTACACTGTGCATACCGACATGCACACGCAAGCGGGTTTTATCGTCTCGTCGTATCCTTCAAGTGCACATCTCGGTGCATGCCTATCCAAAGAGTTGCAACGTATTTTTTTTCATCCCATTCATTTATTATATTCCCGTAAACAAAACCGTGCGTTTGGAATGCACAACGTAGAATTGCCTACACGAAATCTTTTTTGCCTGCGCACTGCACTCGCACATCAGATCCACGCATCGCTTCGTTCTGTAATCTTTATTCACAATCGATTGCAAACAAGTATTCTTGTGAAGAAATTTTTCGGATAGAGAATTGAAAATTTAGCGCCTAAAAGCGGTAAATGCTAAATAATTTGGCAAGTTGTCCGTCGCGAAATGATATTATTTGTTGTGATTCTGAAGTATATAAATCTAAAATTTTGCGGACGGAACCGATAACACGCAGCGAGACACATCAGGGAAGACGACGAGACGTGGGAGAGCACTTTACGCGCGTGAGACTTTTTATTTTAAGTTAACTTAAACCCGGAACTGCAGGTACTTTATAGGACTTTATAAGAATTTGTACGATACACATCTCTGTAAATAAAATATAAATATACATGTTCATATATATTGAGCTGCATGTCTTGCCTTATGGTTGTTCTTGTCTTGCGCCGCCTGTGTCCTTCGTTGCACCGTTTTACTATGTACATTTGTGTATGTCTGTTTAATTCTTGTTTTCCATTGCGTTCTTTTTTTTCTTTTTTTTTTTTTTTTTTGTTAACGACTGTTTTAATTGTTGGGATGGTTGCTGTTTTTCCAGATATACGTTTAGTCTCTTGGCCCTTTAGTTGGCGAGAAAAGCCAAGCCGTTTCGCGCCGCACGTGCATATACACGCAGAGCGAAATGCGGACTAAAAACTGTTCGATAAAACTGGCCGTCAGTGGTTATTGTTAGTTGTGTGATTACTCTGTCGTTGTTATTTGTGTCGTTAATCGCGATATTTCGAGATTTTGATGGGAGAGTGTGTTCGGTCTTTCTTTTCTTTTTTTTTCTTTTTTTTTTCTTATTAATACTGTGAATTTCCTAAAGTTTTTTCGTAGAGCGAATCTCTCTTCGTTCTATAGTTGATGAGATCAAAAGGAATGTCGCTCGCGCGCGGGGGCCTGCTTCCAGCGGATATCCTTTTGGCTTCCGAGGTGAGTAATGAGAGTAATCTCACCCACTGCAATAACTTTATAGCCTAACTCTATTAATCCCTCGGACAATAAAAAGAAATAAGTAAACTAATCTATCGTTATTACGTATAACACCTATAATACATTCGCTCTACGTTTGTGTCTGTTCTCGCAGTTTTACGAGCAGTTTTTAATTCTTATATATAAAAATTGTTTATTAATCATATATATATATATATAGATGGTACTGTTTTATGTATGTGTATTCCCTTTATATTTGTGCGTCAATTTGTGCATGCGAGCGATTGTGTAAGTGTTTTGAAAATTTGTAATCTCGAAAGATTTATTTCTCTGGACAAATCGTGTTTGAAACGAAAATTATGAATTATTTTCATCACTTTGCGTGAAATAATACATTATTGTTGGATGGAGACCTTTAAAATCATTTCTTATCGAGTATATTTTGTCAGATCGATCTCGGCACATCCCCTTTTATGTATTTATATCTCACATTATCGTTGTATCGTGCAGTTGTAAATTTTTCATTGAATTTCACTCATTGTCCCAATTTTTATCTACACGTTGTTACATGGAGAATCGTATGCAGGGTATCCTACTATTGTCGGATGGCCTTTCAGGCACATATTTCTTTGTACAAGTTTATCGTCGATTATTTTTTTGTCTGGGAATTTAATCGATGGCCATTATTTGTTGCTGTTTTTTTATATTCGATATATTAAGGTATATATCAGCAATTAAGTTTAAAAAATTAAGATTTAATCAAGATAAGCTGTATTTAAAAGAGTAATAAAAAATAGGATTCACTTTTATTCCGGGAATTTACGAGAATTTCTTTCAGTAATTTATATAATTCTAAATTGATCGCTGTCTTGAAATATTAGAAGATTTCTTTCACTTCTGCAATTGCGCGAAAGTACATCCATCAGTAGCGAGATTCCCTGTATAGATACGAGAAACGTGATTCGATAATAATTCGACAATAATTCGTATCTCATTACAGCGCGCACGATCGCTGATAGATCAAGACGACTCCGTAGTATCTACGTATCCCCCGCAATAGTAAACGAGACTCGTCTGTCGGCTTCGCTCAGGCAACACAAACACCTATTTAGTTCCCCGCGAGCGCGCACGCTTCAAGTCTCGCTACGATTGTTCTCGTGATTGTTCGCAGGCTGATTCCATGAGTACGTCAAGGCTGGTCAGAGTGTCCACTCCTACAGAGAACGAGAAGCACTCGGAGCATCATCGGAATAACATGGATCCGGTTTCCCAGATTTCATCGGAGGACGGCATCGAATGCGTCGATGGCGACGATAACTCGGTTCAGCAAAAACAACGAAGTGGCAACGAGGAAATCACGAACGAGGAATCGGTCGAGCGTAACGTGTTGATGGCGATATCGTCGTTGGACGGCATCGCGTCAAAGCGCGGCGCCAGTCGGAAACAACAGCACTGGAAGTCGCAGAGTGTCGGCGAGAGTATGATGGCGCAACAGCAATTGCAGCTGTCGCACGCGAACTCTTTGTCGACGGCGACTACAACAACAGTAACGACGATGACGACGACGGTGATGCCGGACGACGAGTCGCAGCAGGAACAGCAGCAGACGACGAACTTTTCAGCGAATCGCGAGCTCTGGCAGCGTCGTGCCACATCGCAAACGCAGCTGATGAACACGACGGTGGTACCGCCTACCCCCAAGTCGTCGTCCTATTCCCGCGTGTCCCAGGAATTCCGCGAAATGCGGCAGAAGCATACGCCTGATCTGGTGATGGATCTACCGCTGTCAGCGCAGGACCCAGTCGGCAAGAAATCCGCATCATCTAGCAGTCTGAGTAGCTCGGATGACGAGACGATGATGATGCCGCCGTCGTTGCTGCCGCCGCAGCAACAGCAAGCGCCGCCTTCGCGAGCGGAAGCAGCCACCTCGCCGACCGGCGGTCCGGAATCGCCAGACATGAGTACCGCCGCTGAACGCTTCGCTAAGCAAAATCAGTGCACCCTGAAGAAAAACACAAAGACCGCAAATACAGCGGAAACCGGCAACAAGTTGAAGCGGATTGAGACGGCGGAGCAGCACGACGGGACGGGCGTCGTCGTCGTCATCGACACGGAGGACGACGAGATCATCCGGTCGGCCAGCTCGAATCAGATCGCCGTCGACGGCGGCAACGGGGGTGGGGAAGGTTGTGGTGGAGGAGGGGTGCCGCTCAGGTCACCTCTACCGCCGCGTTCCACCCCCAAGATCGTTGCCAAGTTCGCCGACATGCATCTGACCGGCGGCAGCCAGGTGGTGTCGTCGTTCAAACCGCAGGTCAAGGTCAAGCCGACGATCCTGCGCAAACCGGTGATGCCGTTCCCGCATCCGCACATGAGCCCCGAGCTTGCGCGCAAGATCGAGAAACAGGCGCAGAGCGCGGAACAGGCCAATTAAAAGATTGCCATAATCGCATAGCTGAGAAAGTTCACATTATTCGCGGTTGGTACGCGGTCGGATCCCCCGGCGATCGTCGAGATATTGTCCTTTCAACGAAGATGATACAAGTTCAATTTTTGAACTACAAGGGAATTTAAACTTCTCGACTTTTAATATCGATGCCTCGAAAATTTTAAAGTCTTCTTTTCACCGACTGTCCCCGTAATCTTACATTTTATGCAAGTTATTCGCTCTCGAATGATGCAGCTTGACAATAACCGCCTTGTTTTTCAAGTATGGAAATTGTTCGTGGAATTGCAAATTGAAAAGATACAATAAACTAGGAAACTAGGCTATTGCCGAGGGAGACGTCGAGCCGAGACCGATCGTGCTTTCGATGAAAGAGAGAGAGAGAGATCGACCTTCGTGATTTCGCCATTTCGAGACGATAACGTGTAGATTTAGAACGATATTAGAGCGCGACCACACGTCCCATCGACCAGTTACTCCGCCCAGTCGCGAGGACTTCTACTGTATTAATTATCGTGCCCGAGAAGAAAGGAAAAAGCTGCCGCGGTATAGCGCGGTGTGCGATGCGTGCTATAAATTCGAGCGATGGTGCTAAATACGGCACGCGCATGAACTTTCCGTATAGTAAATCGCACGCAGAGCGAGACCACAGCGCTATCCTCGCGGGGGCGAGTTTATTTTTTCTACAGATGTTTTCCATTTTCGCATAATTTTTTTACCAAATGATCCGCGCGAAGTAATGTTTCTAGTCATCGAGCGAAGATAAGAATAAAAAAAAATAATGAAAAAAGCGAAAGAAAGAGCGTGTGTGTGCGTATGTGTGTATGATAGAGAGAAAGCGTGAGAGAGAAAAAAAAGGAGTGAGAGGGAGAGAGAAAGAGAGAGACATAGCATCGAAGAACGTGAATTTGTAATGTTGGACGACATAATGTAATTTATTTTTTAGCGCGTGCCCGCATATATGTGTCAGTAATAGATTTTCCTGCTATCGCCACACTCTTGACGAGTATTGTCGCATGTCGCGAACCACGACAAGCGCGTTCAATGGTTCCTTTATGCACGAACGAATGTTAGTGTGAGTTTGAAAGAAAAAAAAAAAAAAAAAAAAAAAAAAAGAAAAATTTTATTCTTAATTTATAAAACGCAAACTGTTTCCCAACCCTCTCGCCCGCCCCATCGAGCTATTAATCCTCTGTAAACGTGAGTCCAGATTTCTCGCGTTCTAGAGCAGAAATGAGTGAGTGAGAAAGAGAGAGAGAGAGAAAAGAGGGTCCCGCGACTTTATCGATAAGTCTATTATAATAGGGCGCGTTATATATGTATATCGCGTACCGTCTTAATTATAGGTACTAATTAATCCAAACAGCGATGTTCGATATAGCCGCGATAAGGAGGAAGGAGAATCTAGCTAGATTATTATACGACGACGACGACGCGAGTATTTATCGATTGACGCAGCGTCGTGAGCCGTTACTTATCGTATATAATTCCGATATCAACGAGTCGTATAGAGAAAAGGAAGAAGAAAAAAAAAGACACTTTCTGTAACACTTCGACGTATTCCCACGTATTGCCTCTCCCTATAATCGATCGATTGAAAAAGAAACTTGTACTCGTGATCTATACGATAACGTATACGCATTAACACGTGAGATGTATACCATATAAGCGTATTCGCGAGGATTCTCTCGACAGGATTCGCGTGAATCGACGACGAATTCGCGAAGAGAATCGCGGTGAATTCCGCAATATCCTCCCTCAATTTTATGTGTGTATCGATTAAATGTTTAGCACGCGAACTTCCCATCGTCGGTGTTATTGCGATATTTTTTATCGATATTTCGTCACTTAAACGCGAGATCTCTGTTTTTAATTTTGACGATCACCTTTGATAGATTCGGAATTGATTTTAGAGTTTCTCTACTGCCCTTAATGTTGAATATTTTTATAAACTTATGGAATTGTTATTCGCGCGTCAAATTTACTTAAACTGAAGTATAAATAACAATAATCCATTCATTACTTATATAATTCAAGCGAAAAGATGTTTATATTTTTAATAATTCATATTTTTTTTTTTTTTTTTCGGTTGAAGAAAAATCGATTCTTTTTTTCATGTACATACATCTGTCGTCGGAATTATCTGTCGATCCTGAAATATACGATATATCTCGGAGAACTGTCGGCCAAATATTCGTCTCAAATGCAATAACACTGACCGATGTGAGATTCGCTGAGCATTGCAGGCGCTCTATACCCACCGCACTAAGCAATACCAAAGCCAAGGATACGCTCCCATTGATTGTAAAAATAACTTTCACGATATTTCAGTTTTAAGTGTTGTCCCCTTCGTCTCGTTCTTTACTCTTCTTTTAAATTACCTTATACTCGCGAACTACATATTTTGTATAGTAATCTCCGGTCTTCGTATAAATTTTTTTTTTTTTTATACGGCGCCATTCGCGCGCCGAACGATAATGATTTTTAAACGAATCTGTAAAACGTAATTTAATACGCGTTAATAATTTAGCGTAGCCACGTCTTATCAGTGGATGCTCCGAGAGGAGTAAAATAGCTTAATCGATAATCTCTCCCGTTAAGGCTAATGATACATATGGATATCGTAATAAACGAACTTACAGGCTGTATACTATATTACAGAGTGTGCTTATTTAGTCCGATTACACCGATAACGTCCTTTTGTATCTATCCCTGATAGCATCTCAGCATTTACACAGAAAGTTTGACTATTCTTATTTTCTTTTTTTCAAAATTGTACGAGTAATAATACATTTTAACTGGCGCGCGCTGATCATCGGCTGATGCATCAGCTGATATCCTCCCCTCTCCTGCGCCAAGAGCGTGACATGTCATGCGCGCGCGTTGCCTTTTTCTCTGTTGTCCGTCCCTCGTCAATAACGAGAAGTAATCGCAGCGGGCAGTGATTTTCGTCATCGTGTGTGACAGCGGACATGGCGACATCGGAAGGTTTGCTTGTATAACACAAGCTTGAGATCAGTGACGTCGACTATCAATTATTTCTTATCACCTGCCGCTGCTGTAGGTTGACACGACAATTAACGCGGCGAATGAAACGAGCCTGGTCGCGAAATTCTTCGCTCGAAAAACACGCCACGGCGATGTCGCGTCGAGTCCCAAATTAACCTGCCTGCCTGTCTGTCCGATAAATTTTCAGTGGCAACGATGGACGCGGACGAAATCATGTGCAGGATCTTCGGCACGAGCCTCCTCGAGCCTCGTGTCGCTAGCGCTAAAGCCAATGAGGATCATCCCGGACAATCGAGGTACGTATTTCTTGATTCCTGTATGAAGGAGAACGTTAGGTTTATCTTCAAAGTATATTTTTTACAAGTATCTCGCAGTATTTTTATTTTTTAATCTGCCTGCAAGATCTAAAGATCTAAATATATCTCTGTTTTATTTTTAAATGCTACAAATTTTATTACTTTTTTATAATCTTTCTTCTCTTCATAATCTTCTTCTGTTACTTGTTTTGCTCTAAATTATATAAAATCTAAGAGAATGCAGTCTGTGAAAATACAGATCACATATATTTATGTTGACTTTTCTTTGATTACTTATTATTTAATTTCACTAATAATATCTTCCTTCCCTTCTATATTATTAATCTATTTTACTAACCAAAATATTTTGGCTAATGTTTTAGATTAGTGCAGGATTTGACTCGTGTAAATGAATACATTAGAAGATCTTTATTGAATTTATACATTGACACCCAAAATTCCGAAGATAACAGAGAGGGTCGTATTGGTCCCCATATCGTCAGATTTGATGTATCTATGCACCACGGTCTTTGTATTGTCTCCCCTGACAGACTAAGTGTCAATTCACAGAGTAGTTTCAGCACGATGCGTGCTAATAATGGAGTGTTCAAAGGAAAATGGATGTATGAAGTACAACTAGGATCTAAAGGAGTGATGCAAGTTGGATGGGGAACTGCTCAATGTAAATTTAATCAACAATACGGCGTTGGTAAGTTGAAATATTGTCAGTCATTACTATTGTTAGTCATATTTTCTATTTTTTAAGAAAAAGTGAATATTATTATTTTATATTATTTTAAATAACTCGTTTAGTTTCGCAAGGATTGATTTATTTTAGCCGTTATAAATATTTTACTTTCTTTGTCAGGGGATACCCCAAACTCGTACGCTTACGACGGAAATCGTGTGAGGAAGTGGAATGTAACCACGCACAAGTATGGCGAATCCTGGTTGACGGGGGATATTATCGGCTGCGCGTTGGACATGGATGACGGAACGATAGATTTTTATAGGAACGGTAAAAGTCTGGGCAAAGCGTTTGAGAATATATCGATGGGTGCCGGAATCGCATACTTTCCTACCGTCAGCTTAGCCTTCACTGAAAACTTGACAGCCAATTTCGGCTCTATACCGTTTAGATATCCCGTAGAGAATTACGAACCTTTGCAAGCACCACCGACGACGGAAGTTCGCCAAGCTGTGCTTCTTTTTCAATGGCTCTCGGAAGTGATCGAACTGTTTGAACATTCTAAAAATAAACCTGACAAACAAAACGTTCTGTTAGAAGACAAGATTTTGAGCGCCCAAGGATTTCTCATGTGCCTAGCGAGATCCATTTTGAAGCACATCGGTCCGTTGCTTACCGTTCCGTATGTCACAGATGCGGTTTTCGTACCGTTCATGCGGACGCTCTGCAATATGAGCACGGACGATGTTACGACGAAGTCCATGTTCTCGAATAATCGCAGCGCGCGGCCGATTATCTGTCTGGATCTGTTGTGGGCATT
>NW_021850337.1:1511152-1541837 GCF_003651465.1 Formica exsecta
GGAGGAGCACGAGATTAAGATGTGCCTGGAAAGCACGGTACTTCATTTACTGTCCGCTTTCCGACACGTTTCTCTGCTGCTTGAATATCCAGACCAGTGCAAGAGTCTGTTGCTGCTGACGAGGATCTGTCAGCACACCGTTACGCGACAACATTTGCTGCAGTACGTGCTGTTCGATCGCGTGCGTTTCGCTAATTTCGTGCACGTGAAACCACTGGATGAAGGTGGACTCACGGACGTGGTGGAGAAGGTCTGGTGGGAGACGAATCCCTTAGATCCATCGATTGAGATGAACAAAACCAATTACTTATACGCCTGTGAGCGTATCAAAGCTGCCATATCCGGTATGATTAAATGAAACATTTTGAAACATTTAAAACATGTATTTGCAAATCATATCTTTTTTTTATTTATGCGATTGAATCTCTTTAATTTATTTTAGAGAGAAAAAGTTTTATTTATTATTTTTAATAGAAGAGCAATAATTAAAAATTAAATGGAATTTATGTATATACATATTCATGTCAATGCTATCAAATGTTTTTTTTAGTATTTTCTGAAAAAATGAATATTTTGAAGCAATGTTTTTTAAGATTATTAACGCGATTATATCATTTTTACAAACGCAATAATATAATGTTGTACTTTCTTTGCATAGAGGTAGAAGCGTTACAAGTCGAATTACTAGTCACTCTGTTAAATAATAGTGACGGAACGGCTAAGAGGCCAGCGTCAAGGACTATATTTTTAAGGAAGTTCAAACGCTTCGTTCAGGAGAACTTGATATCCAGTCGTGTAAGTACATAATGTGCGTGTCACATGCGATACGGAGAGTGGTACTCTCTTATATGCGCGAATTGTCCGCGTAATTATCAAACATTCAGTCAGCAAACCTGCAGACGTTTTAACAATTCTGCAGACACCCTTGCCGATCACATTATGTTGCTTTCACCGACTTCTGGTTGCATTCAGAATTTTATGGGACACTGAAATTGGAACAAGCCCAGTCTATATACCCTGCAGGTGATAAGGCATTACTACAAGAATTGTCAGACACGTACTTGCAAAAGGATTCAACTCTCTACTTTAGTAACGTAGACACTTTCAATTCATTGTGTGTCTTATATACATAAAATTTTTATAACTTTAAAATATTTAAAGTTAACGCTTGAACGCTTGCATTGCTGTTTTTATTTTTCGCGTGTATCTGCACAACAATATATTTGGGACTAGATATCTTTTTCTTTTTTTTATTTTTTCTTGAATATATATAAGCACTTGCTTCATCATATATATACATTATTCTCAAGTATTATTGAGCGACGTTTGATTTACGTAATAGCAAATTCCTTATAAATTGGAATGGGCAGGGCGTTCTACGATGCATCGATCAATTACTCTGGAATCGACAGACTTGGCGGCGTAATAACCTACTTAAACAAGACATTCAAGAACGAATTGCTACGCCTCCTAGGTCCGGATCATGAGGTAATCCTTGCTATGGAACAACAGCAGCAACAGCAACAGAGTGCTACGACGACAACGACTATGCACGACGCGTCGAATAACGCGTATGCCGCCGCTGTAGTCGCCAGCGGTATGAGACCGCTGGCCGATTTGCCTGTGGCCATACCGGCGGCTGTTTTTCCGCGCCTAATTAGCATCAATCCGCCGACGGCGGGTAACCAAGGTAGTTCAATGATACTGGAAAGATTCGGATTCTTCACACATACGAGAGAAGACAGGACTCCAATACGTCACGGTCCTGCAGATCCGGCGACCTCGTTGATGGAACTGTTAGACGGTATTATCTTGTTCTATCATGTAGCGGCGAAGAAGCAGTTGGCCAAGGTGGCCAGTCTGCGCGACAGTATGTCCGCATATGTTAACGCGATCGCCGACATCAAGGCGAGACTCGAGTACGTTGAGCGAGAGATGGTTACGCGGCCGAAAGATCTCGAAGCAGAAGCGATTCAAAGAGAACTGCTCCGTACGACAGATATATTCAACAAGAAACTATCGGAGCAAGCGAGACACATGGCGTGGATCAGGGCCGCCGTGTACTCGGCGGAAAAGCAAGCGCAATTGGCCTGGCTGCTGAAAGTAGTCACATTGACCCTGCAGACTGCCAGTCAACAGGGATGCACGTTCAGTTTCGTGCCCGATTTTTATCTGGAGACACTCTCCGATCTGTGCGTCAGTCTGCGCGCTCATGTGCATCCCACCGCGCCGATCGAGAACATCTCGGATTATCGGGAGATGTTGCGCAACGCCGCCGAATTCCTGTGCGATCATTTCCTCGATCCGCGCATAGTACATGCCAACTCCAAAGACGTACTGATACTCACGCTCGCGGGCTTCGTGTCGAATCCATTGACGTTGGAGGCGTTGGAAAACGTACCGCGCGAAAGCAGGATAAAGGTCATCACGAATCTGCTTAAGCCTTACGAAAATAGAGCGTGGGCGCAGTCCAACTGGGTTTTGGTCAGATTCTGGCAGGGCAACGGCTTCGCTTTCCGATACGACAAGAGTCCGCATCTTTCGAAGAAGGTTGGCCCGAAACTGTTGCAGCAGAAATCTATCTCTCAGCCAATAAGTATGTTATTTTCTTTTTTTCTTTAATAAAGAGTATTATTCGTATTTTATTATTGTAAAACTAAAATGTGACAAATTTATATCAATTTGCAAAATACCAGGCAACGGAAACATCTCAAGGAGACAAAGTCTTTTAGATTTTTGTAAAAACCAAGATTTTATTTTAATTTCACGCGATAGTATCTTCAAGATTTATTTCAGAACCGTGTCCATCGGCGGTGTACCAAGCACACGTGAGAGATGTATTGTTAGGAAATTCTCAAGCGACTACGCAATTCTTGAATTCGCTATTGAATCAGTTAAATTGGGCATTTTCCGAATTTATTGGCATGGTGCAAGAGATTCACAATGTGTCATCGAGACCGGAGCGAGTGTTTATCGAGTCGAGGCAATTGAAGATCTGCGCCACTTGCTTCGATCTGGCAATCTCGTTGCTTCGAGTGTTGGAGATGATCTCTACGGTGGCTCCGGGCGTTTTTAGCGATCCCACGCAGTCTTCCAGCGAGACTTTACTGGCCAGATTATGTCAAGTAAGTGAGTGATATTATCTAGTAAATGATTGTGCTCCAATTGCTACGACTGCATCGTGATTTCAGTTACTCTGTCAAGTGTTGAACAGAATGAGCTCGCAGACGAGTTGTTTTCAGCATGTGGTGCTTTTGGAGATACCGGATCTAGAATCTGTAGATCATTTTCCTATATTAGCTGCCGTTATCGGTATTCTGCTGGCTCTTCTCGAAAAAGAAATGAACGATTTTGCAGGCAAGTATTAAAATTCGTAAAAAAAATTTTTGGAAGCACTTCATCTGTATATATAGAAAGGGTCTTAATAATTGTATTTTCCCTTAATCAGAGAAACCGACGATTGAAGTGCCTAGAATTACGCGAAGCTTATTGACAGAGCCGAGCTTCCAGATCAGTTCTCTATATTTTGTTTTGGGCGACACAAAGTTGAAAAATACAACGACGAAAAATGTAAAGCCATTCTCATTACTAAATTGTAAGTATCTTGAGTAATACTTTTTAATGTAAATATAGTACTAATTGTAAATGTACTCACATTTCTTCAACATTCATTTTATCTTAATATTTTTAATTAATCATATTTCGTTTTTTCTTCATAGATCAGGAAGATGTGACGGCGGAAGAAATTGGCCGAGTAACGAAGATGATAAAGTATCTCGATACCTGCCGCACGCTTTTACCCGATACCAAATTCATAAGCGACGACGATGACACTTGCACAATTTGCTACGCGTTTCCAATCGCCGCTACGTTTAAACCGTGCAATCATCAAACATGTCGTACCTGCATAGATCGTCATCTACTCAATACGAGAGAGTGTTTCTTCTGTAAAGCGACCATAGATAAAGTCGAAGATCTAAGCGGGAACACGTTGCACGATTTTATCAGTCAATTTGCAATATCGAGAGCGACTTCTTGATCCAGTGATAAAGGTCACCCCGCAAAGGTTGCATATACTGTATTAAAGAATCCTTTAATCCTCGCAATATATATATATACTCGTCGCGTTGAGCATTCATAAAACTATCGTATAATTTTCATCGTAATAAGGAATTCTTCTGTAAAAATTAGGATAAAGTGAACGGCACAGAGAGATTATATAAAGTATCAAGAATTCTTTATTCATATATATTCACAAGTATAACATATGCATCTACTATATATTGAGCAAATTTTGGCAATGGAAGATATCAAAGGTATAAAAAAATATCGACTTTGTGCAAAGAAGTTGCGCACATAAGCGAGTTCATAGATAAAAAAAAACTTATTAATAAAAATTATATATACATCAGTCTTTTTCTTATCTATCTGAACAAAAGATAAAAAAAAAATATGGCACAATTACAAATCGGCTTTCCCAATTGTGTTTCCCATCAGCATTTCGATTCCACATATATGATCTGTAGACAACATAACAGTTGAGACAGATCGTCATTAATGATAATAAATCTAATCTTCCATACAGATTACGCAATATATGATGTGTATTTTGAGCAACAGTAAACATAATATTTATACGCATAGACTTTCTTTGAACTGTCTGAAACCGGTGACCAATGGCGGCGAATTAGACGGCGTTTTATAGAGATCCTGAAGAGTCTCCAGAAATACGACGCCGCAGACGAAGGCGCCGAGCGCGGTCAAGAAAATCGCGAAGACGATCAATAGGCGGTTTTTGTTCAAGTACAATTCCAGGTCCCTGAGAAGTACGTTTTGCAGGAGGCAGATGCCTGGCAGCATGAAGATGAACATTGCGGACAATGCTCCTAGTAAGTTGATGACCGGCGAGATATCCGGCACAAGAATAGCGATGACCAATGATGAGATAAACCAGATCAACGTAACAATCACACGAACCCCAATTCGATCGAGATTAACATTAAAGATACCGAGAAGCGCGTCTCGTCCGCAGTACAGGACGATGGGATAAGTGGTAAAATTCTTGACGGCGACCGCGATTATCGCCACGGTCAGCACGACACTCTTTTCGGTGTAGCCTTGTAGGATATCGCTCGGTACCTTGCCGCTGCCGAATGTGAGGTAGCCGAAATAACCGACGATGCTGTACGCACCAAAACAGATCAGCATGCTGATCACGACGCATAGCGTGAACTTGCTCAGACGACGGTCCTTCATGCAGGCATAAGTTGGTATTGCGGTCATGTGGCTCTGTATTAAATATGTATATAAATATGCTAAGATTTGTAGATATATCATTTTAAGTAATAATTTTTAATGGTATATCTTTTATATAAATAATATAAAAGTTTTGATAAGACTTATGTATTAAGATAATATACGAAAAAATTAACGAGGAACATTAAGAAAAGAAAAAAAAAGGGAGAATATAAAATAATAGATTAAAAACTCAAATACCTGATAAGCAAAGCAAATGATGGGTATTATCTGTAAAATTTCGTATCCATTGTCTGGCCAAATTTTTATAGATGGTACAGTGTCAGTCTGTTGTGTGATGCTTTTATAAATTATTAAGCATACAACATATATCATGGTTATACATCCAATAGAGCTTGTGTATCTCAAAACGTCCAGTCTTTTAAAAAAACATAAAGGCAATATGAATATACTGCAGGATAAAGCTGTCACAAATGGTCTGGATAAGTACCTGTAATATTTTAAATAGTCTTTCTACGACTTGAAGAAATTTTACAGATATTGTATCTTTTTCTTTTTTTTATTATGTGCGATAGTTACCAAGTATGACAATAATCGAGACCGTAATATGTAGCGAAGACTCTATCAAATTGATCGCCAACTATTATTAGAAACGTTAAGCAGCAACCAAAGCTGTAAACAGCTATGCAAATTCCGCAGAAAATAAGAGATTTATATCCGCATAATGCAGCAAATGTGTCTTGCATAGTATTGCTGCCTGTGCTGTCGCTGCAACTGGCTAATATTATCAGTGTAGCTGTGATAAACACAAGAAAACCAAATTGCGCCAGGACAGAAGTTCCTACTCCACCGGCCTTATCAAAGGCCTGTGGAAAATTTAATAAACCAGCGCCCAATGTAGTATTCACAATTAAAAAGATTGTTCCCAAAATACCAGCACCTGAGATAGGAAAATAACCTTGAAGAAATCTGCTTTATCTCAGTATTAGCTCTTCCATATCCTACCGTGATATTAACATTCTTTATATTATTGTAGTTTAAAAGTTTAAATAATCCAACAGAGACAGAGAGATAATGTTAGTTTAGTTTATTCAATTTTAATTTATTTTACTAATTAAAGGCGATCATATGCAATCACTTATAGATTTTAATATTAACGGGGACGGACAGATTGAGATAATACTTTATACCTATTATATATCGTCATATTACCTCTTCGAATTTCATTATTACGCGCAGCTGAAGGACTCGGTGCAGTCGACAAAAACAAATCATTGTTGCTCAGCCACTCGGAGTCGCCCGTTAGATAATCCATGTTGGATTAGACACGATCACTGAAAGACTCTAGCGAGGTTTCAGCTTTGTTCCCCGTGACGAATACTCCTTCCGGTACACAAAGTTCATATATTACATCCGCGTGTGCGCGGATGGAGTGAAATGGAGATTAGGCTCGAGTTTGCCGGCGACACTCCGTCGATTTCTTCGAGTATTCTCGACAGAAAAATATTCATCGCCGACGATATCTCGAGAAGGAAAGGTAAACACGCGACGTGAAACGACCGCGTCTCATACGGCTATGTTTCAACGTGCATTTACGTCAAGCTTTCGCGGTATATCAGTAAGTTGACTGCACGTGTATAATATATTATGTATCACCTCTGTATATTTTAAATCCTATCGCCTTAACTACATTTTATTTCAATTTTCTTTGTTCCTCTGATTATGTACTTAATATTGATTGTGAAAAGTATATATAATGCAACTGGATAAAACAGACTTCAGGTTATTAATAAATGCTGCATTTTCTGCATTTAATAAAAAATAATTCTAGATTGTGAGCATAGTACACAAAAGACAGATCAAAAAATAATATTTGTAATTACATATTTATTAATAATATAATTATATATATTATTTAAAAATTATTACTTATTGATATCTTGTATTTCAACTACATTTAATTATATTTTTATGTAATTAGATAATTACTTAGTTTCTTTATTTATTAAAATATTAATATATAATTACTTTATTATAAATTTAATTCATAGAAAATGTAAGAAAGTCTCTAGCTAAAAGATAAGCAAAAGATAATGTGCAATTTTTCAAAGTTTGATGAAGTTAACAAATCCTTTGCTCAAATCCAATTCTCCCTATCCCTTTTGAGCAATGTTTTGCATACTATAGATAAGCGATGAGACTTGGGAAGACCACAATAAGAAAGATGAATAAAACCAAACTGTTGCAGTTACTCTCTCGGCTATGGAACGGACCTAATGGCGTACTTGCAGGTAAACAGGCCGAGCAAAAAATGATATCTATCCTGAGAAACAGGTTTCCTCAAGCCCAACTGATTGAGGTTACCGATGTGTCAGGTAAACATTTCATACTTAGTGTAATATTCTTTTAAACACAATTTTTTTTTTAAAGAGAGAGATATAACAAGAAATTCACTTTAATTAATATAATTATAATTGTATTCTAGGAGGATGCGGTGCTATGTTTGACATAAATGTGGTTGCTCCAGAATTCAAAGGACTCAATACTGTGAAGCAGCATCGAATTATTAATGAGGTGGTTCTTTCTAAGAGAAAACTATAATAACATCAATGGAAATACAATATTATAAATCACTTTATTTGATGAATGCTTACAGATACTTAAAGAAGAAATTAAAGATATGCATGGTCTTCGAATACGTACGAGTATTCCACAATCGTAAATTTTGCTATAGATGACTGTGTTGTTATATTAGTTTCATAAGAACAATATTTAATATCAATTTTTAGCTCGAAACTGTACAAAACCTAAAGATCCACATTATGTACATTTTTATGTAAAATGTAAATTTTAAGAAAGTGCTACAAGAAAAGAAATAATAGAGATCTTTGGAATGTCTTTTGTTTTTTTTATTAAATGTGCGTGATTTATTTATATCGAAATTAAGCAATTTAATCACGAAAAATATTAAAAAGATAATTTAAACACATAATGAGAAATAATAGGATTCCTACTGTTATTATTATTAAAAATTTGTAAAATGCATTATTGCAATATCTGTTATGTAGTATTTTTATTATTGAGTGTTACATAATTATTATTATATATATCGCCTATATAAAATACAAAGGAAGATAACTACACAATTGAGAAAATGCATCACAAATGAGAGCATTATAAATATGAAAAAAAAATTGTGTCAATTACAAAATAATCAAGATATAATATAATTAAAATATAAAAGGAAAATTGCAGTTTTTGTTAATTAATTATGTTTTTATTTATTTATATATTAGGTCTACTGGAAAGTTCTGTCCGTTTCTATCACAACAAGTCTCGACAGTCTCGACACGTAAGCACATGTTTGAATACAAATTGCCCTCACGCTGGCAAGAAATCATTAATAAGAATGGCAATTACATTATTTAATAAAGTTTATTGACGGTAATAAAAATTTGTATTTTGTTTTATTCCAAAAACGGACAGAACTTTCCGGTAGACCTGATATTTTAATAACATCGTAAAGTAGATGTGTTATGTAATTCCAAGCAGCTGTAAGATGGATGTAGAGGCGCCAGTGTATGACGCGCAATCATCGGCACCCGGCTCCCGGCTGACCCGGCACCGTGGGCATATGTCATGCGTCGAAACATTTTATACGACAATAAGATATAGGACAGGATTGCTGCGTAATTTGCGGATGCAAATCATATCACTGTTATATCGGCAATCAAAGGAAGAATAGCAGAGGAATTGTGAACGAGTACCAAAAATGAAAGCCTTGAAAATTTGTAGATATTTCAATGGACCATTGATCAATTTTCAACATTCATTCTCCAACAAGTATATCTAATTTTATCTTATTATTATTTAATTGTGTTATTCATCGTAACAGGCTATTTTATCTTGTGATTTTTGTGTAAATTCGTTTCTTTTGTTTATTTTTTATTTTTGCTTCCTCATAGAGGAAGTTTTGTTTTCGTGAAAAATTTTGTTTTCTCTTTTCTATGCCAATGTATTTAGGATGTTCTAATCTAAAACGCCGAAAAATCATATTTTTAGAAAATGTCCGTATGTGTGTATGTGCGCCAAAAGGGCGGTTGCTTTAACTTTCGCAAATTTTGAGATATCAAGCTAAACTTTTTTACATGAATAAAGTATTATTAAAGGATGGTTGATATTGAATTTGATGAGGATTGGTGAAAGAGTTCATTTCTTATGAAATTTTGAATTTTTCAATAAATGTCTGCACACTCTAATTTTTGCAAATTTTTGAGATATCATACTAAATTGTTTTACATGAATAGAATATCATTAAAGGATGGTTGGTATTGAATTTGACTAGAAATGGTGAAGGGGTTCATTTTTTATAAAATTTTGAATTTTTTGAAAGATGTTTGTACATGCTCTAATTTTCGTAAATTTTGAGATATCGGATTCATTTCCTGTTTTCTTCTCTCAAGTTTCTCTATAAGGAATCCAAAATTGAAAAACTCACTTGCGTTAAGAAGTTTAAGCTTTATAAGTGAAATAAAATGATGAGGAAGCAATGTGCAAGTTTTAATTTGCACAATTTTCATCTTGTTAAAACATTAATTGGTTATTAACCTTGTTTTTTTTTATTAGTTATGTAAATTTTTGAAAAAAAATACTTATTTATAGTTTATAGAAGGTTGATATTTGACTTGTTTTACAGATTGTTTGAAGGTAGAAAGATTGATAGAATAGACAGAGCAATATCGACAGTGGATCCTAAAGATATTAAACATCATTCTAATTTAAAAAATAATTGGTGGGATGAAAACAGTCCAGTAAAGGCTCTTCATGTATTCAATCCGCTCAGAGCGCAGTTTGTAAGAGATGGTTTGGCCAATGCTGGATTTAAATTACAAAATCCAGCTCTTCCGTTGGAAGGAGTCAAGATTGCAGATATTGGCTGTGGCGGAGGTATATTGACTGAATGTTTAGCAAGAATAGGAGCACATGTAACTGGACTAGATGCATCAACAGAATTGATAGATATTGCCAAAGAGCATATAAAATTGGATCCTATTACATTGGAAAGAGTAAATTATATTCAAACAAGTATAGAAGAGTTTTCCCCCCAAAATGAGAAATTGTATGATGTTGTTGTAGCTTCTGAGGTCTTAGAACATGTAGAAAATCCAGAAATATTTTTAAAGGTAAACTGTGATAAAAACTACAAGAATCACAATACACATTACAAATATTACAAGAATCATTATAAATATGAATGAGTCACTTTAATAAAAATTTTTTACAGGAATGTGTGAGAATTCTGAAACCTGGTGGATCAATTTTTGTAACGACAATAAACAAAACTGTAACGTCTTTGCTCGGTGCTATTATAATAGCAGAATATATCCTTAATTGGATACCACGTGGTACTCACGAATGGAATAAGTTTATTGCTCCACATGAAGTACAATGTATATTGGATAACTGTAAGTTTCATGTTATCTATATATGAAGAAGGAGTTATCAAAAAGCATTTTGTGTTATCATGTTCATATAATTATAACAAGTTTATAATAATTCATGCAAATATTACATTTTATAAGAAGCTTTCATTATTATTGTGTTATTATGTTTAATAGGTGGCTGCAAAACTGAATTAATTCATGGAATAAAATTTAATCCACTAACATATCAATGGTCTTGGTCATCATTTGCGCCTATTCATTATGGACTTCATGCAGTCAAGCAAAAGGAAACTAGAATATGATGATAGTCCTTGGTAAATTTTTTTTTATAAAATGCAAAATTGATACATTTTTATATATTGTTTATAACATATATTGTAATCTTAATTGATATATCATATAATGTTTCATTATGTTTTATTTATATTATAGAAATATAAGAAACTTTGGAGAAAATGATATTTGAATAAAATGGAGAAGGATTAATATATAAAATCAATATATAAGATATATAAAAGGAATATATATTTTTTATTTTTTATTCAGACAATATATAGCTTATAATAATATCATATTATATGTTGATATATTAAATTATTGGAAGATATTGCATACATCTTCGTTTTTAATTTAAAAAAATATCACATCCGCATATAACAATGTACTACATGGATAATTATAAGTAAAAATTGCAAGACAATAAGCATCAAATGCTATTTAAAAGAAAAACAGAATTTTACTTAATTATTTGCGATGGTAAATTAGATCTAAGGTGTAATGGTAACTTTAAGAAAAGGCAAACGACGATTTATTTTGCTGGGGCGAATCCCACTCGATCGTTGTCCAAATCGAATTCGGTGTAATAACGGCCGATAAATACATCGCCCAAGATCCATTGCAGTTCATGCGATCCAAGATCAAAACCCATGAAACCGCTGATACAGATCGTGGTGCCAAATTGTTTGATCTGCAAAGAATTAAATATATAGTTTGAGATTTTCTATTTTTAAATAATTCAAACTGAATTATGATTTATGATACTCACCTGAAGAACGTAATCCTCACCAGAGAGACTGAATGTCTTACCACCCAGAACAATATCGATTGTAGGCAACTGAGGAATCTGATTGCAATTCACCTTTGAACAAAGACATCAAATTAGTAATTAAAAAAAAAAAAAAAAAAAAATTATATTTCAATAACATTTCACAATCTTTTTTGTGAAATCTGTACCATAGTATGTAGAAGAGTATGATTGTTTACTTACTATTGCCTGTCCACTAATAGAAGTAGCTCCAATTAGCTTGTTAATAACTGCAACGTCTGCTGTTGGTCCAGCTATTAGGGAGGTGCCTGTATCAGCGATAGCTTGGCAACCATTCGGACATAGGGTCTGACCACTTATATTGATCCTACAACGCGATAATATTCATCAATACATGATTAGTATAATTTAAAAAATAATGTACCTATCCAGTGCAAACTGCCAGTATCCTTTGCGAGTAACAGGAACATATGTGAGCTCGCCATCGTAATGAGCAGGATCAGAACCACCTAATAGCATTTCCCCACCTTCCTTGGCTGAAGGATCTCTGTGTTATATATTTTTTTAAATATATATATATTTTTTTATTAAAAACACTTTTAGACATGCACAATGCATATTGTGAGAAGATACTTGCCGATTTAGATAAAAGCTGAAAACGCCTTGTGGTACCAACTTTTGTTTGACCATGTTGTAGAAGACAGGTGTCACTCCATCAACAGCTATCGTAGAATAACCCATGCCCAAGATACCATCAAATTTTGCAGCGACGAATGCATAACCTGGCTCGCTCATCGCTTCTGCGAATGTTTGGTTCTGAACATTGAGACCAGCAACCTACAAAGAAATTGATATTAATGATAAAATATTGCGCGTTTCGTTCCAAGGAGAGTAACAACGTGAATGCTTAAGAAACGTTTATAAACTATTATTGAAGCATTGTATTGAATGTATTGTATTATATTTATTTATCTATGACTTACATTCACTACATCAGTAGATAAATATCCAGATAGACTGCCAGAACCATATTGAATAGCAAATTCAGTACCATTTGGTGTATATGTGCTGGATTTTTTACTATTATATTTATGATGTAACACTGTAAAGAATAGTAAAAGTAAAATCGAGTTAGTAATATTAAGGAGATAGTAAAAATAGATCTTTTTATTAATCTAAATATGCAATTATTAATTGTTTAAATGTTTGAACCATTAGTATATGGATGTATTTGTTGCTTTAACTTGTGAATTATCTTTAGGTGTCAAAGGTTAGCATCTTGAGAGTAAATATGATAAATTATGAGTATGATAAATATGTCTGCAAATTATAGACTGCTTCTGTAATATTTATTCTATCAATGATTTTAATTTTTACAATTGTATCTACCCAGCTTTTTTAAAATAATTTTTTATATAAATATATATATTAAGATACTTACAGCACGCAATGTTAGTAAAATGGCAATTTTTGGACGGTACCCAAAGATTTGAGGAGCCAGTATCAAAAATTACTTTAAAATCCTGCGGTGGAGTTCCGATACTGATAACACCATAATATTGAGCATCCAAATAATTGGACAAAGGTTCTGGTACAGCATTAACTTCAGTCAAACGAATTTGTTGCAGATCAGTGTCAACTTCCTTCAAAACTTTTCTGATAGAATCCATCTTGTGCAATTGAATTCTTGAAGTAACATAAAAGAAATTTTGTTATATGCATATATATATATATATATATATACACGAGGATCGAAAAGTAACTTGGTTCAAAATAACAGACAATGGTTTTAAATTCAAGTTACAAACAAAACAAAACAAAAAAAAAAGAAACAAAAACAACTTTCTTTTCGATCCACCTTCGTATACATTTGTCTAATATATATTTATATCTTTACTAATAGCAGACATCCCCCAAAAAATATGAGTCATGAGAAAGCTATAAAAGTTCACCTTTTGTCTCAGAAAACAACATTATCTTATATATTCACGATAAAAATACAAAAGATAATGTGTGTTTATAAACATAATTATATTATAAATTTTAATTATCTATTGATGAGATTTATCTAATTTACATGATTTATGTTGCATATATATCTGATTAATGGAATATATCATATTTAATTTATAAAAAGTCTTATATGACATAATTTTATAATTTAACAAACTCTGATTTTTAATTAAAGATAAAACCATTGCATGCAATGGTGTACAAGGAGATAACTCAAAATGAGATGACTGTATTTATTGCTAAAAATAGAATACGAATATAGAGAGTGTCAAGTAAATAAATAACAAAGAGCAATTCACTGGTATTTATAGTTTATTTATGCATCAGAAAATAGTTCTCTTTTTTATAATTAGATGTTTTGATCGTGAATCATGATATTTATGCCAATCTTATTTAAAAACACGATGAGATAGGCAAAAATGCAAGCTTCGCGAATTCACAGAAAATCTCATTCATGAACATTTTATCTTTTTACTAATAAAATGCATCATTATAAAGAGATTTTGTTCACAAAAGAAAGATTAGTTATATTTTCGCAGGTTTCGTCTCGATTCTAGAAAAACCAGTGAGACATAAGTGAAGAAGACTGATCTTTATATAATCTCGGTATTTATCAGCTGATATATAACACAAAACAATAATGTATGTGTGTGTATGCTCACCTTTGGATCTCCGCGTCGATTAGCACAAAGAGTGCCGCGGCCGCCACGAAAAATCGAAACATGTTTCCGAATTTTCCTTTAGATCGCGAATTTTTGAACGTCTAATTTCTTTCCGTACCTCGCTTGAATCGGACAAACTGGAAAAAATAACGCGCAAAGGATCACTAATGCTCTTGTCACAGGGTTACAGCGTCACAGCTGTTTATCGACATGCGGCGGCGTTATATATACAGTCACGCGCGCCTGCGCCTGCGCTTGGATAAGGTGGGAGATGGTAATATGACAGACAATGAGCGGAATATTCGAAAACTCCGATGGGTCTCTATTGATCAATTCCAAAAATATCCAGCTCTATATGCACGCGCATTTTCTTAAAATTAGCACAATTTGTGTTTAAATAAATCATTAAATGATTAATGAGGAAAAAAATAATTAGCGCTTCGAAAGAATACTCTGTCTACGTTGATTAGACAACCATGCAACAATGGACTTTACAAATGATGATATTTTACTTGCAAGAAATAGAACTGTAATTGGCAACAAATCCTATTAATATTAGCTAGCTTCGTAACAAAGTCTCGCGTTTTTTAATATACAAATTATGCAAAAATATATATCGGCGATATGCAAACTTTTTATTGTGTGGCGATAAGAAAAGATTTAAGTATTCTTCTTATCGAAACCTGTGCGGATGAATTTTAATAAAACTAATAAGGAAGTACACACAATGAAATATCTTTTTTTTTTGATTTAATGGATTTTTATTCTGGATTTGGAATACAGCTGACCACCGTCATTTAAAAAAATTTTTCTTATTTTATGTTTTTTTTTCTTATTTATGCAAGTAAAAAACAGTCCACTTGTTTTCTTTTATTTATCTTTTTTATTTCCATAAATATCTGCTCTTATTTCATTTACCATTTCATCGAAATATTGTGTGCTTGGTTCCTACTTGGTTTTAAATTAGATGTTTCAAAGTAAATCAATATTTCAAAAATCACGATAGCAAAAAAAAATTGAAAATATATATTGTATTAACAAAAACATAGAAGCGTAAAAAAATCGTTTTATTTTATTTTTATAAAATTTGTTTTAAAGAGAAGATCTCTTAACATATATTAATTTTAAATAAATCCGTAAAAAAATGTTCAGTGATAAATATCGCTGAAAAGTCAAATCTATTCGATCAATTACTCTGAAATCGACAGATTTAGCAGCGTAATAAACCCACTTAAATATGACATTCAAGAACAATTTGCTATATTTCCTAGGTCCGGATCATGAGATAATCCTTGTTATTAAACAGTAACAGAGAATGCTGTGACGCCAACGACACACAAGGCGTCAAATACTGAGTATACAATCATCCATTGTCACTGATATTGTGACGATTATGAGTATCTTGTAATCATAAATTTTGTTATGGGGACAACTGTGGTGTTATATTAATTTCATAAGAACATTTAATAGTGATTTTTATTTCGAAACTGTACGAAATTCAAAGATATACATTATATATATTACTATCGTGTAAAATATAAATCTTGTGAGAAAGAATTACAAAAAGAAATTTTATAAAAGAGATAATAGATATCTTCCGAATATTTTATTCCTTTTTATTAAGAAAGCGTGATTTATTTATATCAAAATAAGATAGTTTAATAACAAGAAATATTATGAGGAAAAAATAATTTAACCATATTAAAAAACTACAGGATTACTATTGTTGTTACTATTAATAGAGAATAATTTATAAGACATATTACATTACATTCTCTGTTATAATATTAATTTAATGACTGTGAACTGTTGCATAATTATTATTAGATAAATAGGGAGAAAAAATAAGATATATATATTGAAAGAAAATAATATACACTTAAAAATAAAAGTAAGAAGGGCTAATATATAAATTTATATATGGGGTATATAAAAAGAAAATATATTTTATTTTAATAGATTTATTTAAATTTAAACAATATACGTTTTAATACGGTATTATATACTGAAAGATATATCTCAGATTACTGATGGAAGATATCGCATACATCTTCGTTTTAATTTTCGAAAACATTATATATATCCGCTTATAACGATAAATCGCATAGATAATATTATAAATAAAAATTACACGAGACAGTAAGCATGAAATGTTATTTAAAAAAAAATATTTTAGTTTATTCGCGCAAAATTATCATTTACGTCTACTAACAGCTCTAATGGTAACTTCCAGAGAAGACAATCATTTATTTTGCAGGGGCAAATCCCACTCGATTTTTTCCCAGATCAAACACTGTGTAATAACGGCGAATAAATACATCGCCCAGAGTCCATATCGGTGAATTAGATCCCAAGAAACCGCTCAAACATATCGTGGTGCCGTCCTGAGCTGGCTTCTACGAAGAATTAAGTACATAGAATGTGAGCTTTTTAATCTTAAATAATTCAAACCGAGGATAACGAATCATACGATACTCACCTTAAGAATGTAATCCTTACCGGTAAGGGAGAATCTGTTACCATGCGAAATAAAACGAATTACAGGCAATTTATGAATATTATTGCAGTTCACCTTTAAAAAAAGATAATATCAAATTAGTGTAATCAATAATATAACACATATATTTATTTATACTTTAGTAACATTTTATAATTTTTCTATAAAAGATTGTGCCATTATAAAAGGTATAATTATCTACTTACTATTGGGTCTCCATTACTATCAAGTTTAGCTCCAATATGGCTATTAATAATGTCGATTTCCGATGTTGGTCCAATTATTAGTGAGGTACCTGTACTAACGAGAGCTTCGCAGCCATGTGCGCACACGGATTGACCTGGTTTGTTTGTAGTTCTAAGTATTCTGATCCTACAGCGCGATAACGTTAACAGTTTGTTGGAACATAACAAGTAATTAAGAAAAAGACGTACCTTTGCATAGTAATTTGCCAGTATCCTTTACGTTTACAACTAACAGGAATATATGTGAGACTGCCACTGTAATAAGCGCGATCGAAACCACCCAATATCAATTCACCACCTGCCTTGGCTGAAGAATTTCTGCATAGATCGTTTTTTCTATACTTTAATATATACATGTTTTTTATTTAAATCCTTTTTTTGAGAGACATGCGCTGCGTTTGGAAAGAAGATACGAACCGACTCAAATAGAAGCTAAAAACAGGTTGTGATACTAGCTTTTGTTGGAGCATATTGTAGAAAACAGGCGTCACTCCATCGATGGATGTCGTGTCATAGCCCATACCCAAGATACCGTCAAACTTTGCAACAACGAATATTATGCCTGACTCGTCAATCGCTTGCGCAAATATTTGATTTTGAACATTGAGACCGGCAACCTATAATAAAATTGATATTAAAATAATAAAATGTCTCTGAGCACGAGAATAACAATATAATTGTTTAAGAAATATATCAACTATGATTATAGTTGTAATTGAATTGGATTGTTTGTTTAATGATGACTCACATTCACTACATCAGTAGATAAGAATCCAAACACACTGCTATTAAAGCCATACTCAATAGAGAACAGAGTACCATTCGGTTTGAATGTTTTGGATTTTGTATTATCATATTTATTATGTAATACTGTAAAGAATAGTAAGTAATATCACAAGTTAGTAATATTAAAAAGATTTTAAAAATAGATTTTTTTTATTAATCTAAATAAATAGCAATGCTTGTTTTGAAATATCAGATGTATGTAAATGCATATATATAAATGTTGCTTTAATTATTAAATTATTTTTGTGTATCAAAGTTTATTTTTATCTTGAGAAAGTGAGTGTAATAACTCAGACAGCACAAAGAAGCAAAAAGATATCTTAAAAATGTCTAGAAAACGATAAGACTTTTTTAAGGAAATAATTAAATAAAATTTACTTCAGCGTTGTTTGCTAGACAGACATATATCTTTAACAATAAGCTGCATAGATGGTAGTTTATGAGTAGTAATACATATATGTTATCCAACACGTGGTGATAAATGGTATGTCCATCTAAAGAACGATGATAAGCTTATATGAAATATATATTATATGAAACTTAATAATTCCTCTTTTATTAAAAGATGTAGAAAAAAATAATTCAGGTCTTTTCGACTTATTATTCATGAATAAATATCGCTATATACTTAGCGGATGTGAATCAGTTATTATTGTGTGTATATACTAACTGTAAATTACTTACAGCAAGCAACGTTAGTATCGCTGCACTTATTGGATGGTACCCAAAGATTTGAGGAACCAGTGTCAAATACTACTGTAAAGCTTTGCGGTGGAGTTCCGATACTGATTTGACCATAGTACTCCACGTCTAAATAATTGATCAAATGTTCCGTTGCAATTTTATTTTTTCCGCATGGCCGATTAAATTGTTTCATGTCGGTGCCCATCTTTTTCAAAGTTTTTCGAGCAGAATCCATCTTGTACAATGGAATCCTTGAAATAACATAAAAAATATTTTGTTACAGCAAATATTTTTTAAGAAAAATATGTTATGAGGAAGCTATACAAATTCAACCGTCGCAGAAATCAACATTATCTTACGTATATACAATATAATTACATCATGCATTTAAACATAATTACATTAGAAATTTTATAATATACTATATAAATCAATGATCTTTTTAGATTATATGGTTTACAGATTGCATATATGTATATTTAAAGTATTATTCAATTTATAGTTTTAAGTTATAAATATATAGTCATTATAACTTAACAAATTCTGATTTGTAATTAAACATTGTATGCAATCTTGATACAATCACGAGAGTAATTAATTTCTATAATTTTAAAATTTATCACTATTTATCGATATACTATAATGCAATATAATATACTGACCTCTGAATCTGCGCGTCGATCAGCGCAAGAAGCGCTGTGACCACTAGAAGAAGACGAAACATGTTTCTGAAATTTTCGGCGACTGAGGCTTCGAATTGTGAAATTTTAAACCTTCAATTTTTTTCTGTCTTACAATCAGACGCACAAAAAAATAAAATACATATAGTATAATCGTTTACTAGCACTTCTCTAACACTGATATATATTGTTGCACAAATCTATGCTTAAAGCGGCAAAAGGAGGAAAGAATTTGGTGATAAGACACATGTGTACGTTTGAAAAGCTTACGATAAGTTTCTATCAATCATTCAAAATTAAAAATATTGTATTCCGCATGTATTTTCCTTAATTATATAACACATACAACGTGTATTTAAATAAATTATTAAATGTGTATGATTAATGAGAAAAAAGCAATTTCCGTTTTGAAAGAATACATTTTTTTACATCAATTAGACAGATAACCAGGCAACAATAAATTTTGCAAATGACATTTTGTTTGCAAAAAGCAATACTGTAATTGGCAACAAGTTTCAATTAGCTACTTTCATAATAAAACATCGCACTATTCAAGATTAAAGCACAATTACATACAAATTATGTGAAAATTTATGTTGATGACATGTAAATTGTTAGTTGCCGATAAAAAAAAAATTAAATTTTTTTTTTTAAATCAAGGCCTGTGTGGATAAATTTTAATAAAACCGAAAATAAAGAACTTTGAATTAGAGATGTGGACGAGGTTTTAAAATAAATCAATGTTTTAAAAATTGATTAAAAGAAAAAATTTACCGATTATATTAAAAAAATATACATATATAGAAGCGTTGATTAATCGTCTTATTCTATTTGTAAGTAAAATTTATTTTTTAATGGAAAATCTTAAATTATATTATTTATTTCGCAATTTATATTTTCTTTTTATTATTTTTATACAGTTTTTTATATCTTATAAATTTTTAGAAAAAAATTCATTAATAAATATAACTGAAAAAGTTTGAACCATTTCGAAGATAACGAAGAGAGGGTTGTATAAGTTCTTATGTTGTTAAATTCAATGTATCTGTACATCGTCTTTGTATTGTTTTCTCTAATAGACTAAGCGTCAATTTTGAGACATTTATATTTGCAAAATATAATTATTTATATGATTAAAACGCTTTTATATATTTTTTATAAAAAGCACACACACACACACATTTTATTTTATTTTATTATTTATTATAGAAGCAATAACTAAATAAGATAGTGATACATTACATTTATATATATACATATATATTTATCAGCATTATTAAATATTTTTTAATACTGTCGGAAAAATTAATATTTTGGAACAATATTTTTTTAAATGACGCAATTTTATAATATTTAATAGCAAATTTCTTATAAATTGGAAAGTGTGGGACAATTTATGATGCATAAATGTATTAGTTGTAATATTCTTTTCAATGCAATTTATCTTTAAAGAGAAAGATATATATTACAGCAAGAATATCGCTTATTGTTAATGTAATTGTAAATGACGCAATTTTATAATATTTACAAGTGCGTTACATCTTTTTTAGGGGTAAAAATTAACTAACTAATTATACTGTTAAATAATAGACGGAACAGCCAAAAAGTTGGCATCGAAGATAGTTCGAAGGAAGTTTAAATACTACGTTCAAAAGATGATATTCACTTAGATAAGTACATAATATATGCGTGCAACGTACAATGTAGAAAGGTAATCTCTTATATGCGCCGATCATCCACATAATTATCGAGCATTTAGTCAGCAAACTTGTAAATGTTTTATCATTTTTGTAGACACTGCATTTCTGCTTGCCAATTATATCATATTGATTTCAACTACTTCTGGTTGCATTCAGAATTTTATAGGATATTGAAAGTAGAATAAGCTTTGTCGACATATTCTTATATATCCTGCAGATGATAAGGCATTACTAAAAGAATTATAAAATACGTATTTGCAAAAAAAAACTAACTTTTCTTTATTTTAATAATATAGATATCTTCAATTAATTTATTCTATGCATTTATATATATATATATATATATATATATATATATATATATATATATATATATATATATATATATATATATATATATATATATATATATATATATATATATATATATATATATATATATATATATATATATATATATATATATATATATATATATATATATATATATATATATATATATATATATATATATATATATATATAAATGCATAGAATAAATTAATTGAAGATATCTATATTATTAAAATAAAGAAAAGTTAGTTTTTTTTTGCAAATACGTATTTTATAATTCTTTTAGTAATGCCTTATCATCAAGAATATCGCTTATTGTTAATGTAATTGTATTTTAAATGATTGCCATATAATATTTTACATAAACATGATTGTTTCAAAATTTAAAGGATTAAATATCGTGAAGCTTGAATTATTAATGTGGAAAGATCTAGCGATTTTTTTTCAAGAGAAAACTATAATTGCATGAGCGAAAATATATTATAAATTATTTTGTTTGATAAATGTTTGCAAGTTCTTAACTGTGTGGAAGGTTAATATATAAAATCGAAGACATATTCTTATATATCCTGCAGATGATAAGGCATTACTAAAAGAATTATAAAATACGTATTTGCAAAAAAAAACTAACTTTTCTTTATTTTAATAATATAGATATCTTCAATTAATTTATTCTATGCATTTTTTTATTTTTTAACAGATCTATTTGTATTTAGACAATATATGATAGATACATCAAATTATATTGAAGATTCCGCATATATCTTTGTTTTAATTTTTGAATATATAACAAAAATATCCATTTACAACAGTGCACCCATGGATAGTTATAATTAAAAGTTACGAAACAATATGCATCAAATGCTATAAAAAATATTTTTTTTTTGTTTGCGAAATTGTCATTCATATCTAATGTTTGACGGTATAACTTCAAAATAAGGCAATCGACATTTATTTCGATGGAGCAAATCCCACTTGGTTATTTCCCAGATCAAACACGGTATAATAAGGACCAATAAATACATCGCCCAGAATCCATAGATCTGAGTCCTCTCCCTGGAAGCCGCTTGAACATGTCACGGTGCCGTCGTCTGCCGTATCCTGCAAAAAATTAAATACATCACAATGCGAATACTTTATATTCTTAAATAATTTAAATCGAATTACAATCTATAATACTCACTTGAAGAATATAATCCTTAGGGGTAAGATTAAACGTCTTACCACTCAGAGCAAAACCGATTGGAGGCAATTTAGGAAGCTGATTGCAGTCCACCTTGAAACAAAAGGAAATCAAATTACTAATTAGTAATTTAACAAAATATTAATATATATTTAGTAACATTTTATGATTTTTTTATAGAAAGATATGCTATTGTGAAAAATATGTTTGTTTACTTACGTTTCCATTATTATCAGCTCCAATTAGTTTGTTAATAGAGTCGATAACGTCTGATGGTCCAACTATTAGTGAGGTACCCGTGTCAGCGATAGCTTGGGAGCCATTCGCGACGCTATTACCACCTACTAAGACACTATAGCGCAATAACGTTAAAATTTTGTTGGAACATAATCAATGTAATTAAAAAAAAAAAAAAGACATACCTATCCAAAGCAAATTGCCAATATTCTTTGCGAGTAACAGGAACATATGTGATATTACCATCGTAATGATCATGATCGATACCACCCAATATCAATTCACCACCTACTCCGGCTGAAGGGTCTCTGCATAGATTATATATTTTCTCAATATTATTGTATAATATAAATATATATATATATTTTTTTTTTATTAAAAAGATTTTTATAGATATGCGCTGTGCATATGAAAAGAAAATACGAACCGACTCAGATAGAAGCTGAAAACAGGTTCTGGCACTAGGCCTTGTTGGACTATATTGTTGAAAACAGGTGTCACTCCATCGACGGATATCGATGGATAGCCCATACCCAAGATACCGTCAAACTGCGCAAAAACGAATGTTAAGCCCGGCTCATTGATCGCTTCTGCGAATGTTTGGTTTTGAACATTGAGACCGGCAACCTATAAAAAATTATATTAATAATAAAATATCACGACGCACAATAATAACATGAAAATACTTAAAAATGTTTATAAACTATAATTGTAGTTGCAATTGTATTTGATTATTTGATTAAGGATGACTCACATTTACTACATCAGTAGATAAGAATCCAGTCAGACTGCCAGTGCCATACTGAATAGCAAACGAAGCGCCATTTGGTTGATATGTGCTGGATTTGCTACTATCGTATGTTTTATGAATGTCTGTAAAAAATAGTAAGTAATATCACAAGTTAGCAATATTAAAAAATTTTCAAAAATAAAAAATAATTTTATTGATCTTAATAAAGACTGCTTATTTGAATTATCAAATATAGCTAAATGCATACATTCGCCGTTTTAACTCATGAGTTATCTTTGCGTGTCAAAACTTATCTGCATCTTTAGAGAGTGAATGTGATAAATAGCAGAAATAAGTCTGTACATGTAAATTGTAAAGCTTGGTTTTGTGATATTTACATTATCAATAATTTTAATTTTTAAAATTGCATTTGTTCATCTCTTTTAAGGATTCTAAAAGATTATAATTGAAAAATATAATTAGTAGATAGAGTAAAAAATTGTATAACATTTATAATATCTTTTTAAATGTACGCTTTGATTTGGTATTAATTATTCGAAAATTTAAGATTTTTGTTAATATTTTTATGCAATAATTAATATTATTAAATATAATAATGTGCATATATAAATATTAAAATATTACATAAATAATAACATATTCGTAGTGCTTGTTCTGAGTGTTCATTAAATTGCACTTATTAATTGTAAGTACATAGCGATATTTTTTAGTGAGAAATATCGAAAAGTTCATAACCATTTTTAATGTTTAAAATGAAGGAGGAAGAATGGAATAAAATTCTTTTTAATTCGCTTTCTACTAGACAAACATACATTCATGTGTGTGAGCCACGTGAGCAGTTTAAAAAATATTGCTATGTACTTATGGGCCCAAATTAATTATTATCTTGTATATATTAAGGTACTTACCGCAAGCCAAATTCATAATGCTGCATTGTGCTGATGGTACCCAAAGATTTGAGGAACCAGTATCAAATAATATTGAAAAATTCTGCGGCGGAGTTCCGATACTGATATTACCATAGTACTGCGCGTCTAGATAATTACTCAAACGTTCCGGTGAAGTATGATTTACGGCCAAAACTTTTTGCACGTCGATACCAACTTTCTTCAAAGTTTTTCGAAAATGTCTGTAAAAAGTAGTAAGTAATATCACAAGTTAGCAATATTAAAAAATTTTCAAAAATAAAAAATAATTTTATTGATCTTAATAAAGACTGCTTATTTGAATTATCAAATATAGCTAAATGCATACATTCGCCGTTTTAACTCATGAGTTATCTTTGCGTGTCAAAACTTATCTGCATCTTTAGAGAGTGAATGTGATAAATAGCAGAAATAAGTCTGTACATGTAAATTGTAAAGCTTGGTTTTGTGATATTTACATTATCAATAATTTTAATTTTTAAAATTGCATTTGTTCATCTCTTTTAAGGATTCTAAAAGATTATAATTGAAAAATATAATTAGTAGATAGAGTAAAAAATTGTATAACATTTATAATATCTTTTTAAATGTACGCTTTGATTTGGTATTAATTATTCGAAAATTTAAGATTTTTGTTAATATTTTTATGCAATAATTAATATTATTAAATATAATAATGTGCATATATAAATATTAAAATATTACATAAATAATAACATATTCGTAGTGCTTGTTCTGAGTGTTCATTAAATTGCACTTATTAATTGTAAGTACATAGCGATATTTTTTAGTGAGAAATATCGAAAAGTTCATAACCATTTTTAATGTTTAAAATGAAGGAGGAAGAATGGAATAAAATTCTTTTTAATTCGCTTTCTACTAGACAAACATACATTCATGTGTGTGAGCCACGTGAGCAGTTTAAAAAATATTGCTATGTACTTATGGGCCCAAATTAATTATTATCTTGTATATATTAAGGTACTTACCGCAAGCCAAATTCATAATGCTGCATTGTGCTGATGGTACCCAAAGATTTGAGGAACCAGTATCAAATAATATTGAAAAGTTCTGCGGCGGAGTTCCGATACTGATATTACCATAGTACTGCGCGTCTAGATAATTACTCAAACGTTCCGGTGAAGTATGATTTACGGCCAAAACTTTTTGCACGTCGATACCAACTTTCTTCAAAGTTTTTCGAACAGAATCCGTCTTGTGCAATGTAATCCTTAAAGCAATATAAAAAACATTTTCTTACATGTATACATATACACACATATACATATATAATGTATAGTTATATTTTTACTAATACATAGAACAAACATTTTAAAAAAATATAAGTTATAGGGAATTCATAAATGTATATTTGTCACAAAAATCAAAATCACTATACATAATTTTAATATAAATACAAAAGATTATATTGTATAAGCATTATTATGTAACAAACTTTAATAAATTAAACCGATATTTTTTTTATTATAAAATTTTTACATTTCGTATATATCTGAAATATTATTTAATTTAAAGTCTAAAGTTTTATATTAAGGCATTACAATTTAACAGAGACTTTGAGTGTTAGTTAAAGATATCGTTGTATGTAATCTTAGATACCTAAAAACAAAGAGATGACTCGAAATTTTTTAGATGTGTAAAAACAAAGCGAGACGGATTAAGAAAGTGTAAACAGGCACTAGGTGAAAGAAGGACATAACTAAGCAGTCAGTCAGTCCCGAGCCCTCGCCGCGGCAAGACGAGTAAATCTATCAATACTAAATACACATTTGAAAGTTAAAAGCCTTTCCTGATTCCCATCGACTCCCGTCTTATAAATGACTGTATTTACTAAAAAAAGGGTATATGTGGAGATAGCGTCAAATAAACAAATAAGAAAAAGCAACTTACAAATATATAGTTCATCTGCTTACACGTCAGAAAATAGTTTACTATTAGAAATGTGATAAGGATACCGCGATAAATTAGACAATAGCGCGTGCTTCATGAATTCATAGAGAATCTTTTTTCAAAAACATTCTATTTTTATTTTTTTTATTAATAAACGAACACATACATTTTTGTATAAATAAATTTTGTCTAATTCTTAAAACGAATAATGAGTCTAAAGCGATTAAGACGCATATTTACAACTGAAACAGCGCAATATTCTCAAGTCATTCGTCCAGTCCGAAACCTTTCACACAAATCTGCGTGTCAAAAGGCGGAGGTAATCCTCGATTCTCATGTCGCGGACAATTCATGGCGGAATGATGCAGATTACGTCTATAAAGAAGCGATTTATATCAGAGGATGACGAGAGAGAAAGGTCCATGTTAGACAGTTGCAAGATTTACAAGTAACGCACGAGTCGACTGTATTCAGGCTGTGATCCTAAAGAATTAGACACACTGATTAAAAGCGGAGTAATGAGACACATCGTTAAAACGAAAACGGTGGCGGGGGGGGGGGGGGGATACAAAAACGTTGTTGACACTGACAACGGTGACGCAAAACATTAAAATTAAAAGAAAATATAAAGTGTCAATCTCGGAGAATAAATAAAAACAAAAGTAATAAATATAAAATGGTCCCAACAATATAAAGACAACAATACAAGAAGTCGTCGTTAAAGAAATAAAAGGTTGTCATGTACGGTAAATAAAAATAAAAATAAATATAGCGCAAAAATAAATGTTGTCGCCAGATAAACAATATCGCAGATAGTTACATATAGAAGTAAGTCAGAAACGGTAAAATGTGAAAAAATTCTTAGAAATTACAACGGACTGTATACATAATAAATAACAGATGTCAATTATGATACAATAAAAATAAAAATAAATAGGGAGACATAATAAAAAGTCAGATGGTAAAATAGTCAAAAATAAACAATCATGTACGGAAATTAAAATTGATAAAAAATAAAAAACGCAATAAAATGAACTATTATCACTAGATAAATAGTGTCGCAAAAAGTTGCATAATTTGTCAAAACGATACAGTATGAAAAAATCTTAAGAAATACAAAAGAACATACTATATCTCCATAATAAATAACCAATGTCAATTATAATACAATAAAATTAAGGAGACATAACAAAAATCAAATATAATAACTTAAACAGTATAATATGACAGAAATCAGATTTTAGAAAGTTTGTCTAGAACCGTCAAATACGCTTCTGGAAGGCATTCGGTGTCTGTTTGTAAATTTAAGCTATCTTTTTGTCTTTTAATGTGTAGGACTTCTGAGATCAATCGCTTATGTAAATGAGGTTCATAGTCCAATATTTCAACTCCATCCCACTTGAAATCATGATTAAAAGTGGTTCTGTGATCAGTTATAACAGAGCGATTAGTCGTATTTCTCCGGATGTGGTTTCTATGTTCCCCTATTCTCGTATTTAGTTGTCTCTTCGTCTGTCCAACGTAAGACGCCTCACAATTATCACAATTGATTTTATAAACAACGTTATTGCGACTCGATGGAGAGCAAAAATCTTTATGCACCTTAATAAACTTATTCATTTTATTAAGACTGCGATATGAGAGTTTCACATTTAAGTCTTTGGTTATTTTTTTAAATTGTTCCGATATTGAAGGAACGTAAGGTATTGTAAAGTACGTACCTCTTTCAAGTTCTTCTCTCCTTGTTTATCGTTGTCAGAATTAGAGCTGATATTGTGAAACAGAGTTTTGAGACGTTCACGAAAGACATCAAAAATAAAATTGAGAGGATAACATTTTTCCAACAGAATAACAATGACAAATTCAAAGTTTTTACGGTGGAACATAGGATGAGACAATCGAATCACTCTGTCAATTAAACCGATGACAGTACCTCTCTTTTGGCAAAGAGGGTGGTTGAACAAAAAATGTAAATATCTCCCTGAAAAGGTGGGCTTATGGTACCAATCAAAGGTCAGATGATTATCGTTTAAAAACATGGTGACATCCAGAAAATCAAGTCTATTCTCCTCCCAAATCTCAATAGTAAATTGCAAACGTGGGTGGAAAGTGTTGAAAATGTATAGAGTATGATTGAGAAGGGTAGAGGGGACCGCCAATGCAATGTCATCCACATATCTAACAAAAAAAAGTGGGGTAAATTTCAAGGACTCAAGAGCTTTGGATTCTAGGTCTTGAGAACAATGTCCGCGATGATGGGGGACAATGGAGAATCCATGGAAATGCCGAATGTTTGCTGATAAATTAATCCATTGAAAGTGAAAAAGGTTAAATCTAATATTAGTCTGATAGCAGAAAGGAATTTGAAATGTGATATATTGCAATTATTAGAGATGTAATTCCACCTTGAAGATACACTGTCAATCGCCATCTTAACAGGGATGTTAGTAAATAAGGAAATTACGTCTAAAGAAATGAGACAGAAATCATTGTTGATATATGTATCGGAAAGTTTTTTCACTAGATCAAAATTATTGTTAATGTGACTGTGTGCAGTAGGAAAGCTTTTGAGTAATATGCTATGAATGAAGAAGGCTAGATTGTATAAGGGGCTATTAAGGGAGGAAACAATTAAACGGAAAGGAGGCCATATGCTCTTGGTAAAATACCGTCGCTGAAATTGAGAAATCTGTAAATTGTAGAAGGTATGAAATCAGAATCTCTCCATCTCTTTAGCAAATCACGTAGGCGTGAAGTAAGCTTTTTGATAGGATCTTTTTTAACGATGATATAAGTGTTGTTATTTTTCAATAACTCTTCAATCTTATTGAAGTATTTATCCTTATCGAGAGCAACAGTGATGTTACCTTTGTCGGCCCGAGTGACAATCAAATTATCATCATGTTTAAAAAATTTTTTGGTGGTAATAATTAATTGTTTCATACGTGTGTTAATTGCCATTACTTCGGTATTGTGATTTTATTCGTTGAGAGCCTTAATTTTACATCTTTGTTTTTTGTTATTTTAAGTTTCCTTTTTTATTTATGCGAACACAAAACTGTCCACTCGTTTTTTAATCATTTTTTGTCTTTATAAATATATGCTCTTGCCCTCTTACCAATCTTATCGAAATATTGCTTGTTTCCAATGCGACTTCGAATTAAAAATGCAGACGATGTTTTAAAATAAATCAATGTTTCAAAAGTAGATTAAAAGAAGAAAGATCAAAATATATTAATTATATTTAAAAAATATACATATATAGAAGCGTTGATTAATCGTCTTATTCTATTTGTAAGTAAAATTTATTTTTTAATGAAAAATCTTAAAATATATTATTTATTTCGCAATTTATATTTTCGTTTTATTATTTTTATACAATTTTTTATATCTTATAAATTTTTAGAAAAAATTAATTAATAAATATAATTGAAAAAATTTGATCCATTTCGAAAATAACGGAGAGAGAGTTGTATAAGTTCTATAATGCATAAATATATTAGCTGTAATATTCTTTTCAATGCAATTTATCTTTAAAGAGAAAGACATATTATAGTAAGAATTTTGCTTATTGTTAATGTAATTGTATTTTAAATGATTGCCATATAATATTTCACATAAACATGATTGTTTCGAAATTTAAAGGATTAAATATCGTCAAGTTTGAATCATTAAGGTGGAAAGATCTAGCGATTTTGTTTCAAGAGAAAACTATAATTGCATGAGAAAAAATATATTATAAATTATTTTGTTTGATAAATGTTTGCAAGTTCTTAACTGTGTGAAAGGATAATATATAAAATCAATACATTGAATACACAAAAAGATTATTTTATTTTTAACAGATCTATTTGTATTTATACAATATATGATAGATACATCAAATTATATTGAAGATTCCGCATATATCTTTATTTTAATTTTTAAATATATAACAAAAATATCCGTTTACAACAGTGCACCACATGGATAGTTATAATTAAACATTACGAAACAATATGCATCAAACGCTATAAAAAATATTTTTTTTTTATTATTTGCGAGATTGTCATTCATATCTAATGTCTAACGGTATAACTTCAAAATAAGGCAATCGACATTTATTTCGACGGAGCAAATCCCACTTGGTTATTTCCTTGATCAAACACGGTATAATAACGACCAATAAATACATCGCCCAGAATCCAAAAGTTTATACCAGAAAGTTTCTGGAAGCCGCTTATACATGTCGCGACGCCGCCTTCTTCATTCTGCAAAAAATTAAATACACAGTGCGAATACTTCATATTCTTAAGCCCACTTTACACGATCTATAATTTGCAACAGAATTCA
>NW_021850338.1:0-273 GCF_003651465.1 Formica exsecta
AGATTTAAAGGACTTAAGGTCTTGTTAATTTGTAAACATGAACGCATATTATTTGTATTGTAAGTAGTACGGTTCGTATCTTGTGCTTAGTGAAAGTAAAGTATTCGTATCGTACGTTAGCGTCATTAACGCAATTGGGAGTTTAAATATTCTGTGCGACACAAACGGTCACTGCGTAAACTAATTAATATGGCCACCGTGTCGACAGTTTTAATCTTGGTTACATATGGCATCCAGTAAAATTGTAAAAAAATAAGAACTGTGTTACAAAAA
>NW_021850339.1:0-2696 GCF_003651465.1 Formica exsecta
AGGTTAATTTATTAATTATATCGTCAAACAAATCATTACAAGATTATTCAATCTTTTGAAATATATTTTATTATAATTTTTTTTTCTTTTTTGCAAAGAAGTTTACAACAGAAGCATACAAATTACTGTAGAAAATCGACCGAAATATTATAATACAATAATGTTGATCTTTATAGAAGATTTTACATTATTAATATATATTTTTATTTTTAAGATCTGTTAAATCTTAAGAAATTTTATGTTTTTTTTCAAACAAATTTTTGTCGTAAACAATTTTTTTATACATTTTTTCAAGAGAACAGAAAATACTTATAAATACTAGATAAATTATATATTTATTTACAAGTTTTGATTTTCATTTATAAACTATTTAATAAAGATTAAGTTTATGTATACAGGATAAGTAATTTTAATATTTCACCTTAAATACTTTTTTTACGTATTTTAAGCAAAAATATTTTGTACAAAAATTGTTTAACATTGAAAAAGATACAATATAGTGATATTAATTTATTTATGATACCATTTTTGAGAATTTCTTTAATTTCACTTTTCCTAGATAAAAACTAATTTATTTTTAAAATAAAAATTGTAGGTCTTGTTAAGACAAATTAAATCGTATTTATTTGTTTATAATTTTCGTATTTTTTCCATGAATATATCTTATACTTTAATTCAAGACAATTTTATATAAGCCATAAGCTATAAAATATCTCGTAAAATTTATTTTTCAATTATTTTCCGTAAATATTTTTATGCACAAAATAATAAAAAAAATCAATTGATGTAAAAAAATATATAATTGATCAAAAAAAATTTTTTTTAAATGATTATGTATTTTTATTACTCCAATTGATTTTTCGTATTATTAAAAAATATTTATTATTTAATTATTTAACCTTAATACTTTTATGCACAGAATAATGAAAGAAATTAATTGATGTGTAGGCGATATGGTTAACTATTTTTATTTTATTTTAAGTTTTATGTTTACGCACGAGACTAGTGAATTAACGCGCATACATCGTTGCCATGGCATTGCTATGTAATGGGAGAAGAAGGAAAAAGAGCCCGAGCGGCAGTTGTCGTTTTTGGTCCCGCGGAGAGAGACGTGTGCGTGCATGCAATCACGAATAAAAGATTTTCTTTTGCTCCTAATCGATCTCCAAGTTACTACTCCCACACCTAACGAAGCCATCCCTACAGCTCAGAAGTGGGATAGAGCAAAAGGATAGAATACGTTCGTGTGTCGTCGTACTAGAAAAAACGCGAGATTCGACAAGCACAGTCGTGTGGTGTCGTACGGAAAATTTACGTGTGTCGTGTTATTCGGGTAGAGGACAGAATAGTCCGCGCTGTTTGTCGCGAATATTTTGACTGTGTGTCTGAGCAAGAATAGTTGCAGTTGTATGCTGATCGTTCTATTACGTATCCGAGAGGACATATTGCTGTGTGCTGGATATCGTGTCCGCGGATCGTCTCGAAATTTTATCTGTCCGTCGCGTAAGTCGAACATATCGTCTGTGAAGTCATAAAATACAGGTCTTGTGGTAATACGCTGCTGTGTGTTAAAGCGTATAAATTGTTGGAAATACGTTGCGCAAAAAAAAAATGGCGAAGCAACCGAATGATTATACGGTTGTCGAGCTCAAAGACATTTTGCGCGGGAAGAATCTCCCGACGATCGGTAACAAAACTGAACTGATAACTCGACTGACCGACTACGACCCGAAAATATGGACGATGCTAGATGAGTCAAGGACTCAGCAGCGACACAGTATCGATTGTGCAATCGATGAGGATTATGGATCGCGAGATGCCGCTGCGGGTGAGGACGATAGATGTCATCTGCACAATAACAATGCAACCCCGGAAGACTCTTCGACCGAAAACAATTTAATTCGACGAGAGAATGAATTACTGAGGCGAGAACGAGCTCTTCTTCAACGCGAGTTAGAAGTCGCGAGACAGGAGCGCCACGAGAATCGCGGAACGCCGCGAACGAGCAGTAGCGGAGAAAGACGCAGTGGTCCACCTGCGAATGAGAACGTGAGGGCTATTCGTGATCTGCTGAGTGAATTTGACGGCGGCGAAGGTACATTTTGGAAATGGGAACAGCAAATACGATTGTTACGAATATCGTACGCTTTGGACGATGCTGCGGCAAGGGTTTTGATAAGCACCAAACTGAAGGGGCGTGCATTTGAGTGGTTCCATTCCAAGCCGGAACACCTCACTTTCAGCATTGAAAATCTTTTAAAGGCGATGAAGGAAATGTTTGACCTTCGCCAATCAAAATTGTCGCTACGTAAGAAATTCGAAGAGAGAACATGGCGGACGAATGAATCATTTACGAGCTACTACCACGATAAAATAATTTTGGCCAACCGGGTACCGATTGAGGATGACGAGGTCGTCGATTATGTCATCGACGGCATACCGGATCGCAATCTTCAGGATCAAGCACGCATTATGCAGTTTGAGTCCCAATCGGATTTATTGGTAGCGTTTAAAAGGTTAACGCTACATTCGAAGAAAACTACCGACCAAGGAAAATATCAAAAGGAGGGAAAGCTTTCGACGAAGGGGAATTCGACGTCAAGAGGGAGTTCAGCGTCATCAAGTGGAGATCCGTCATTACGTCAGAAAGGGGTTAAATGCTATAACTGCCAGGAAGTCGGGCATCTTGCTTCTGC
>NW_021850340.1:0-769 GCF_003651465.1 Formica exsecta
TATAACACCTAACCAAATGTTATTCTTCTTGGAAGATATATGGGACGACACATAGCCCGTATGAACAATGTGACATTATGTTCAAATATGTGATAAAGGCAGACACGTCTATATTATACTGTTATCTATACGCTTAATTACGCTTAGATATGCGTGCGAGGCAATAGAGCAGTAGAAATACACGATGTTGTCCGATTTCAACATATTGAACACAATTCTCTTCCAAATATGCATAAAACATGCAGAAATATTAATATCGGTAACAGCGGAACTAAAATTATTGATATTATCGATAATTCCGGTCGGTATTATCGATAATTTTAGTTACGCTTGGATGAGGGCGCTAACCCGTCGGAGTTCGGCCGTCACTTTTGGATCCCTTTAAGAAATAATATTCTGAAAATTTAATCTCTTATTCGCAATCAATTTTCATCTCCTAGATTCGTAACCCTTTTTAGATATGTGTGGTACAAGAGTGGCTACATTGAAGAGAAACCACTTAAATGCGAAACACCTGTAAACTATTGTTTCAGAAATTGTGATCTTATTTGTGATTCCTGTCATGATACTGCAATTTTTAGATGCGCTTGGTGCACAAAATCAAAGTGCATACAGCATTTTTTTAATCCGAAGAATTCTGATTGTCCTCACTACTATACATATTTTGAGGAGATAAAAATTTAACAGATTTAAAAACGTGATAAAAGAAAAGAATAAGAAGAAAAACGATAAGAAAAAATAAGAAAGATATAAAAGAAAAAAACATTTT
>NW_021850341.1:0-970 GCF_003651465.1 Formica exsecta
ACATTGCGTTTTTCAGGATTTGGAAGAAATGAAGTAGAGCCTATGAGATACCTTAAGGAAGAAATCTTAATTGATAATGAATTTTTTCAAGTAAGTATATATGTAGTATCAAATGACGTCATGACTATGGAAGCTGTAATAGGAAACGAGTTGCTAACGCAAGCCGAGCTCATGATTAAGCAAAACGGCATCATCATTAAGAAGATACACAAATCAGACTTAATGCACTTACCCAGCTATATCATAGAAGAAAGTCTTCCAGACACCGCGCATATTGCTCGCAAAGAAGTAAGGAAAGAGGTGGAGCGCCTACTTGGAGATTATCGACCCGAGAAAACGAAGGACGCCAGTGTTGAAATGGCGATTAATGTCAAAGACAACCGGAAGATTTTTGCGAGACCGAGGCGTTTACCGGTGCCGGAAAGAAAGATCGTAGAAAAAAAAGTGGAGCAATGAATTAAAGAAGGAATCGTAGAGCCATGCTCATCTGAGTACGCCAGTCCAGTGGTGATAGTACGAAAGCGAGACGGGACGCCAAGAGTATGTATAGACTTCCGAGCGATAAATGAGATAGTGGACAAAGATCGGCATCCGCTTCCCTTAATCGAAGATATACTGGATAGATTGCAAAAGGCACGCGTGTTCAGTTCCATTGACCTCAGGAACGGATACTTCCATGTACGTGTGAAGAAAGATGCCCGGAAGTACACATCATTCGTGACGCATAATGGTCAGTACCAATCCTTGAGAGTACCATTTGGCTTTTGCAACTCAGCGGCGGTATTTCAGCGATACATAAACGTAATTTTCGAAGATCTGATAGTAAAAGGAATAGTTTTGTCACTCGTCGATGACTTTATAATCCCAGGAAAAGATGAAAAAGACGCTCTCGACAACTTGCAGATCGTGCTGGAACGAGCAAAGAAATATGGGCTTGAGATTAATAAGAAGAAATGTCAGCTGTTGCAAA
>NW_021850342.1:0-210 GCF_003651465.1 Formica exsecta
TTCCTTGATGTGTTTTGAAAATTTTCAGCAAATCTCACTTACAGGAACGTAACTAAGACATTCCGAATAAAGGAAACTTGCGTGCATAGTGATCTTAGCTCGGTGAGCCGAGAAGTGTTGTTCCTCAATTTCATCGATGTGTTTTGAAAATTTTATGCAAATCTTACTTACGAGCACGTAACTAAGTCGTTCCGAATGAAGGAAACTTGC
>NW_021850343.1:0-513 GCF_003651465.1 Formica exsecta
AGTTTTAAGAGCAAATGGGAATTGCCCATTTCGTTACTCTCGGTCATTACATCACTAAAAACAGTATACTCTCCTACTCCTACAGCTTTGTTACTGCCATTGTAGAATGCCCTTTAGAGACGGGAGCAACTTCAGGATTAACTACCGCAGACGACTCGCAGAGAAGTACACAGGGACGGGCGTAACAATATATTTAAATTATAGTTAAAATCGTACGTGCAATATTAAATATTGTATGATGATCAATAATAATAGTAGGATAATAGATAACAGAGTGAACAAATACACAATATGTAAGACACGAGTACTTGTTAGACTTCATTTTATGTATGCGTTAATATATCTTGTAATAATAATAACCAACCAATCCAATAATAATAACCAATAATAGCTGTGAAAAATTATTATTACCTTATAAGTATTCTTTTTAGATTAAAACAGCCTTTATAACATATTATTATTATTTAAAAAAAATATTAATTAAATAATTAATATAATAATTTAATCAACATA
>NW_021850344.1:0-5507 GCF_003651465.1 Formica exsecta
GGCGGAGCTGAGGCTCCGCGGCCTCGACCGATCCCTCGCGGCGGCCGTCTCTGGGGCGGAGGGCTGCGAGGCGGCGAATGTGCGGGTTGGGGATGTTAGGTTCCCAACCCGCGTCCTGGGCACTGTCTGGGTACAGTGCCCATTGAGGGCCGCTAATAAAATAGCGGCAGCCCCGGCCATCCAAATAAAATGCAGCCCGGGCCATCCAAATAGGATGGTCCCGGGCACAAGCGGAGCTGCTGGACAAGCGCCCGCTCCAATGCTTCAAATGCTTGGAGAAAGGGCACGTCCAGCAGCACTGCAGCAGCCCCATCGATCGCCGGGGTTGCTGCTATAGATGCGGCGGACCGGGGCACCTGGCGCGTAATTGCGCCGAAAAAGTCAGGTGCCCGGTCTGCGCGGGACTTGGTCGTCCGGCCGACCATAGGATGGGTAGTGCCAAGTGCACCCCCCCTAAAAGGCGACCGGACAAACGGCGGGAGGCTCTCCCGGCGACAGGGGCCGCGAAAGTGCCTCGGCCAGTTAGTCTAGCCGAGATCACAGCGGCGTCCTCCGACACTCGCAAGCGCGGGGCAGAGGATAGGGGGACCCCGACGGAGGCCCCCGAGGGCCCGGCCTGCAGCCGTCACACCCCCCGCTTCCTTAGCGGAGGTAGTGATGGCGGAACCCGGGGGCATATAAACAAATGCCCTCTGGGTATACTGCAGGCCAATCTGAACCACGCTCGCCGGGCGCAGGATCTGTTCCTGCATAGCCTGGCTGAGCGTGGTTTCGGATTAGGGATCGCGGCGGAGCCATACCAAGTTCCGGAAGCCAGTCCATGTTGGATTGGCGACCGGACAGGCTCCGTTGCGATCACGTGGAGGAATGACCCCACACTCCCGCCTTGCACACCGGTTGAGGCCGGGGCAAGAGTTGTGGTGGTCAGATGGGGGCCCATCTCAGTGCTGGGGTGTTACATCTCCCCGAACGTGGGCCTCGCCCAGTATGAGGCGTTTTTGGACGGGGTGTCGGCCTGTTTCCGCCGACAGATGCCCCGTCCAATCATAGTGGCCGGGGACTTCAACGCAAAATCGACGCGTTGGGGTTCCCGGTTCACAGACGCCAGGGGCGAGGCCCTGCAGGATTGGGCGGCGGCACTCGGCCTGTGTCTCATAAACACGGGGTCGAGGAGCACCCTAGTGCGGTGGGAGTCGGTCCCGGATCTGACATGGGCCACCCCCTCCGCCGCACGTATGATCGTAAGTTAGCGGATGGCTGAGTGCGAGACGCTCTCGGACCACCTCTATATAGAGGTGGTCCTGAACACCACCCGCCACGGGGTGCTCGGCCGCTCCCAAGACCGGGGAGATGTCCGGCCAAGGAGATGGGCCCTCAAAAAGTTGAGCCCAGACAGGCTGATCGCAGCCGTCCTCGCGGCAGACTGGCCGTGTCCCGGGGGGAAGGGCGGGGGATCACCGAAAAGGTGAACTGATTTCGAGGCGCGATGCGTGCGACTTCGCAATGCCCCGAGCCAGCGAAGGGCGGCGTACTGGTGGTGCGAGGAAATCGCCGAACTCAGGCGACTCTCCGTCGCAGCCAGGCGCCGCTTCACCCGGGCTCGGCGTCGCTCCGACGCCGAGAGGACGGCGGAGGCGTATGAGGGGTTCCGTACCGCTAGCAACGCCCTCAGCGCCGCGATCAGGCGGGCCAAGGCCAGAGCGTGGGATGAACTCCTGCGCTCCTTGAACGCAGACCCATGGGGGCGCCCATACAGGTTTGTCATGAACAAGCTTAGATCTTGAGCGCCCCCCGTGACGGAGTCCCTGGAACCCCAGGTCCTCGAAGGTGTGTTGGAGGCCCTCTTTCCATCAGAGGGCCCCCCTTTGACGCGGGTGGTTGCCAAGAGGCGGCCATCCCGTGGTCTGAGGACTTGGAGGTTTCAGAGGACGAGATGGCCGGTGTGATCCGTCGGTTGAGACTCCGGGGCAATAAGGCCCCGGGCCCCGATGGGTTCCCCGGCCGGGTCTGGGTCCTGGCTTTGGCCCAACTGTCCGGGCGCCTGAGGCGGCTGTTTAACAGCTGCCTCAGAGAAGGTGTGTTCCCCCCAGCATGAGTGGGGGCCAGACTGGTCCTCATCCCGAAGAGGAGCAAACCCGGCAGCGTCCCTTCTGCCTATAGGCCAATATGCCTGTTGGACGAGGCGGGAAAGCTCTTGGAGAGAGTGTTGGCGAACCGCCTCGTCCAACACCTGTCCCGAGGAGAGATGGAACTCCACCGAGACCAGTATGGATTCCGCGGGGGGCGATCGACCGTGGACGCAATCTTGCGCGTGCGGTCCCTCGCGGAGTCCATCATGAAGAAGGGCAGGGTGGTGCTTGCGGTGTCCTTGGACATCCGCAACGCCTTCAACACCCTGCCCTGGAGTATGGTGGGGGAGGCCGCTAATACCTTTGGCCTCCACCCCCCTACATGGTGGAGGTCCTAAGGAGTTACTTCTGGGACAGGTGGCTGGAGTACCCTGACAACAGGGTACTCCTGCGCAGAAGGGACGTGTACTGCGGGGTTCCACAGGAGTCCGTGCTGGGCCCCACTCTGTGGAACCTCGCGTACAACAGGGTGCTGGGTATTGCTCTCCCCCCGGCTGCAGCGTCGTCTGCTATGCGGACGACACTTTGCTGTTAGCCGCGGGGAAAGAGCTGGGGGGACGCGGTTTCTGCCGCCAATGTCGGAGTAGCGTGTGTTGTCCGCGCAATCCGTGGCATGGGCCTGCAGGTAGCGCCTCAAAAGACCGAGGCGCTATTCATGCATAAAAAAAGAGGGGGAAGCATGGGGCTCCCCCCGCCGAGGCCTATGTCACGGTAGGTGACATCTCCGTCCGGGTGGGGGACCGATTAAAATACCTCGGTCTCTACCTGGACGCGGCTTGGAGTTTTGGCGGGCACTTTGAGCGCCTGGCCCCCAGGGCAGAGTCGGTGGCTATTAGCCTGAGCCGACTCTTGCCCAATCTTGGGGACCCGGACGGCCGAGTGCGCCGCTTATACGCGAACACCGTCCGGGCGGTGGCCCTTTACGGGTCACCGGTGTGGGTGGACGCCCTGATGACCAAAAGGCGCAGCAAGATGTTGCTGCGCCGAGTTTTTCGGAGGGTGGCCATCAGGGTTGTCCGCGGTTACAGGACGGTGTCGCACACGGCGGCCACATTATTGGCGGGAACGCCGCCCGTCGAGCTCTACGCCGATATGTACGCCCACGTGTACAGGCGTACGCGGGAGCTCGGCGGGCTAGGCGTGGCGTTGACCCCAAGGGTCAAGGCCGCCGTGAGACTCCAGGCCAGGCGACGCGCTTTGGAGAGGTGTGCTCCAGAAGGAGGAGGCCGAACGAGAGCGGGAGCGGCTCCCCGGTGGACGCCGGGGAGACCGCGCTCGAGAAGGGGCGACCGGAGGAGACGGGGGGGAAGGGCGGGAAGGGCCATACGGTAGGACCCGCCGACCCCCCACGACCTCCGGTAGCGGTGGCGCGGCGGCCAGCCGCGCCCCACGGACCCCCAGGGGTGGGTCGATGGGGGCCGGGGCGATATTAGCCCCTGGCCACTCCGGAGACCCGCCCCAGCAGAGGGGGGGCGCACGCAGGGGGAGGGGGCGGGGTCGCGATCGGACCCGGCCCCATCGAACTCCCCCAGCGATTGCGCAGGGCCCCGGCAACTTGGGGGGACGCCCGCTAACTCGTCGCGGGCGTCTCACCCCGAGCCGGGCCCGGTGGTCGGAGCCCAGGTGGGGTACCTGGGCCCGGCCACGCCCTCCCCGGGGATAATACTGGGAGGGAGGCGAGAGGGGCGGTGGTCCCCCTCTCGCCAAGTCAAGCTGATGTCCCCATAACAGCGGGGACACTGGGGGAGACATAAACCGCTCCCCCAGCGGGCACGGCTCGTGGGCGGAGGGCCTCTCTGAAGTAGTGCATATGCCAGTTTCCAGAGAGGCCCTCTGAAACGCCCGAGATAGGCCACCCGGAGGGGTTTTAGTGGGTAGTCCCCGGCCGTTTGTTTAGGCCGGGGGTAGTCCCACATAACCCCGCCTCGAACCCCATCGAGGCGGGGTATGCGTAAAGGCATTTTCCCTCCGTTACAAAAAAAGGGGTAGAAGCGCTTAGCGCCCTTTTTAATACTCGTAAAGAGAACACGATATCTTAGATACCGAACAACCGTTATACGGCTGCCGTTATGGCCCGAACCGTTACCGAAAACCGCCGAACGCTTCCGAGCGCTCAACCAACGAAACGCCGCGTTATTTTCTCGCCGAAGGATAGCGGCGCATTAACCGCTAATTACCGTACCCGAAAACAACGCGTTGTTACCTTCACCAGAAAGAACGACGCGCTTACCGTTAGATTCTCGGTATAAAAAGGCAGCCGAAATAGATCTCAGTACCAGACCGGTACCTGAAGCCTCTCGAGCAGTACGCTCGAGATATGCCGATATATATCCAATCCTTTACTTCTCAGAACACGACAGAACGTGGGATTGACGAGTTCGCAGCCTCCGCCGAGCATTCTCGGTTTCCTTGCCGCCTGCGAATCCTCGCCAACTTCCGACCGACTCGACAAGAGCGGAGTGTTCGCCGCTCTCCTAGATCACCGGTCTAACATCCGACCGCTCCAGCCAGACGGACCATGAGTTTGCGAGTTTGCTGCCCCGTCGAGCTTTCTCGACTCCGACCGGCTATCCTAAAGTCCGCGTGCGAAATAGGGACGGAGAGTTCTCCACCCGATCGGGAGTACTCGATTTCCGACCGCCTCCTCGAACATCTGGGAATACGCGACTAAACGCATCTAACATCGGTGAATTATTCAAACGCGGATTTGCCGTACATTTAAATTAATCGCCGCGCCGAAATACCTGTCGCGCCGTATACCGAATATTATATTCCCCGTCATCAAAATAAACACGGCCTTGCCGTACACGCGCCGACCAGCCGAGAGTGGCCTTCACTTGGACACAGTACAATTGGATACGGTGCAAATGGACACGTTGCAAATGGACACGAAACTTTGCACACGGTTTAATCGGACACAGTGCATTTGGACACAATAATTTTGGACACAGAAGAAAATTCATTTGAAAACCGTTCAGTAGCACACCGGTCAATTGCAGACCGTTCAGTTGCACACCGCTCAGTTGCACACCGTGCAACTGAGCGGTGTGCAACTGAGCGGTGTGCAACTGAGCGGTGTGCAATTGAGCGGTGTGCAACTGAGCGGTGTGCAACTGAGCGGTGTGCATTTTTACGTGTCCAACTAAACGGTGTGCATTTTTATGTGTGCAACTGAACGGCGTGCAATTGAACAGTGTGCAACTGACCGGTGTGCTACTGAACGGTGTCCAAATGAATTTTCTTCTGTGTCCAAAAGCTACTGTGTCCAAAATTATTGTGTCCAAATGCACTGTGTCCAATTGAGCCGTGTGCAAAGTTTCGTGTCCATTTGCAACGTGTCCATTTGCACCGTGTCCAATTGTACTGTGTCCAAGTGCA
>NW_021850344.1:11047-11412 GCF_003651465.1 Formica exsecta
GACTATTGATCGAGTCATTGCTTGTTTCCCGGCTCGCGGACTTTTATACCCTTCGCGGGGGGTGGCGCGGGTTGTTGTTGCGGCTAGCCGAGCGCCCTCGGGCGTTGCTTTCGGACTTATATGTTCGCGGATCTCGTCGATTTTTACCTTACCGGGCGGTGTTCCCAAGCTGTTACCCATCCAAGTACGGACCGCGCGCACTGTTGCTTGACCACGGTGATCGGACGCGAACCGGTACTTTACAACGTGACCTGGCCGTTGCCGATTGCGGCGGTGGCGCCTTTGCCCAGGGCCGGCGTCACGGCGGCGTTGTTTGGGGATGGTGCCCTCGGTTCGTCCGGATTGTTTGTGGTTTGATCCGGATG
>NW_021850345.1:0-790 GCF_003651465.1 Formica exsecta
TATTAGTTGAAATATGGTTTTGAAAAATGACGGGACGTCACACCTGCCTGGAAGTTCTTTCAATGCTCGTTCATATACTACATTTAAATTCTTACTCTTTGAATTTTTGAGGTTTGAAGATTGAAATTTGTCAATTAAGATAGAGAAATTGTAGTCCCTTTTGTTCTGATTAGTCAAATTCTAATCTTTAATCTTCAATCTTCAATTTTCAATGCGTAGTCTGATACGGACATTATAATCGCTTTCCATTTACATCAAAACTCAGATAATTCTCACTTGCGTTCTCTCCGAGTGAGAGAGAACGCAAGTGAAAATTATCTGAGTTTTGATGTAAATGGAAAACGATTATAATGTCCGTATCAGACTACGCATTGAAAATTGAAGATTGAAGATTAAAGATTAGAATTTGACTAATCAGAACAAAAGGGACTACAATTTCTCTATCTTAATTGACAAATTTCAATCTTCAATCCTCAAAAATTCAAAGAGTAAGAATTTAAATGTAGTATATGAACGAGCGTTGAAAGAACTTCCAGGCAGTTGTGACGTCCCGTCATTTTTCAAAACCATATTTCAACTAATAATTAAGTACCGCATCTATTATTGCATTATGCCTATGGAATATAGAACAATTATTTAACCATTTGCCCTTATTTCCATTATTAATCAATTTTACTAATTGCTTATTGTTCTAGTTCGTTCGTCGGTAAATTGACCAACCACAGTCTTAAGTCTTAGGCCGGTATTCATAGTCAGTTCTTATATTTAAGACCGTCTTAAGCACAACAAT
>NW_021850345.1:6547-6805 GCF_003651465.1 Formica exsecta
GCAAATGGTTAAATAATTGTTCTATATTCCATAGGCATAATGCAGAAATAGATGCGGTACTTAATTATTAGTTGAAATATGGTTTTGAAAAATGACGGGACGTCACAACTGCCTGGAAGTTCTTTCAACGCTCGTTCATATACTACATTTAAATTCTTACTCTTTGAATTTTTGAGGATTGAAGATTGAGATTTGTCAATTAAGATAGAGAAATTGTAGTCCCTTTTGTTCTGATTAGTCAAATTCTAATCTTTAATC
>NW_021850346.1:0-957 GCF_003651465.1 Formica exsecta
AACGTTAAATTAGTTACAATAATATTGCATTCTTGTAAAAGACAATGTTGAATAGAAATGTTTTGATTTGACTATCAAAGTGCTATCCATAAAGACATTCTACTGGGACTTTTTACGACTCTCATTATAATTATTATCATAAAATAACAAATGCTTGTTTAGTTTTACCAATACTTTGCTATTTTACATTATTTTCAATGTCTACTACACTATATAATTTTTCCGCTATGCATTCTCTATGCGTTTATATACATATACTTATTTTATTAAACACATGATTTTCTTATCAAAATTATGAGAAGTATGTTTTATATATTATTAAAAATGTATCTATCATCCAAAATTTCATTTGTTTAACTAGCTATATATTTTTCTTTTCAGGAGACATTACTCTACAGCACTCTTCTTTAACAGAAGCCGAATTTGATAACATAGTGGCGGAATGGCTACGTTTCGCCAAGCAGAGGAAGCAGAGGGAAGAAAGAGGAACACAGGAACACAGGGAAGAAAGAGGAATACAGGAACAAAATAAGGAAAATAATTAGTATTTAAAACAGATTTTGTGTAATAACAATTAGATGTATTATAAAACAGGTTTTGTGTAATAACAATTTAGACGGGATATGACAGGTAAGAGTCTAACCGCGGTAAGTGTGCAAGAAAAAAAGTTAATATATAGAGTTATATAGAGTTTGTATACAGTTACAGTTTATATAGAGGAAAAAGGAGAGAGAGAGACAGAGACAGAGTAAAATATAAAAAAGATTTTAAATGACAGATACACTTTTAATAATGTATTGAACATACTTCTCAATTTTAATTTAATATAAGTTAGAGATTTTAAAATTGTTGCGAATATCCTTCCATAAGCAATTTATCGCACATTTGTTCGTAAAAAATTTTTTCTTTCGTACTACTTACCGTGCTTAGGCTCTTACCTGTTTTATCACGATTAAA
>NW_021850347.1:0-508 GCF_003651465.1 Formica exsecta
CGCCCTTGTTTGTACGGATTAAATCGAAAATTTTTCTTTCTCTCGGTTTAACCGAAACATATTACCTTGTCTTGCTCATCCGTCGCAACATTCTTCTTCTTCGTCTTTGTTCATATTCGGATATACTATTCCAGCTGCGACTAACCATCGCAACGTATTTAAGAGATCTCCAGTCTAGCATCGCCATTACAATGCTCGATATTTCGAGAGGTAATTCTTTTATAAAATCAATTTTATTTTCGTCGTACAAGCCGAAAGTAATGTCGATGGACAACAGTCTTTTAAAAAGTTTCTCCAGTGTCTGCATTTTTCTCCGTATCTTGGCAAATTCTCGCTTTTTATTAACCTCGAAAGTAATGTTTGCTTTCGAGAAAATTTTCCGTGACGTAGCCGCCTAGCGGCTCATGCGCGAACTAAACACGCCTAGCGGAGCGAGCGCGAACTAAACAAAATAAAAATAAACAACAAAAAACAAATTAAAAGAAGGTTATAGTGGAACCCAAAAACA
>NW_021850348.1:0-109 GCF_003651465.1 Formica exsecta
GTTATGAAAATTTTCGGCAAATCTCACTTACAAGCACGTAACTATTTCGTCCCAAACGAAAGAGATTTGCGTACATAGCGATCTTATCTCTGCGAGCCGAAAAGCGTTG
>NW_021850349.1:0-205 GCF_003651465.1 Formica exsecta
TTCGGTTCGTACGCTCCACCGGGTTACAATGAGGAGCGCGGACGGATGCGGTGCGGTGTTCTACATTGAAAGCTTTAAGCCTTTCGGTTAGCGGTGCGGATTTGAATTGCGTCCCGTTGTCGGAGATAATAATATCGAGACGACCGTGTCGCAGGATTACGCGCTCCGTGATCTCGCGTGTTACGGCTGGTGCCGTGGCTTTCCT
>NW_021850350.1:0-463 GCF_003651465.1 Formica exsecta
TTCCGTTCTTTCACAATAAATGCCCAATTTTTGATAAAAAACGGCCGAAACTTATTTGTACACCTACATTAAACTATCTATTTATCGGAATATTTATCAGGATTTCTTGAATATTTATCATCGATAAAACCAAAAAAAAAGGAAAGACATAATGCAAGATAGTGTACCAAGTACAAATAAAATACCAGATTTTAATAATAATTCTATTGATAAAATGACAAATCTTGATTTAAACTCTTTATATAACATTGCTGGATATATCTTAAATTCCATCATGAAAACATGTAAAGTGTGCAATATTTGCTTAAAAATCAATATTGAGGATCGAAGACTTTATTACAATATTCATTTAGCAGATTCGTGCAATTTAAAGCTTACACAAAAAATTCTTTATATTATATGAATGTGAAAACATTTAAAAGATTTTTAAAATTAGAACAAATATTTCGACATTATTCTAAAT
>NW_021850351.1:0-238 GCF_003651465.1 Formica exsecta
TATTATTAACAATTTATCTGTATATATTTTTTATTAAAAAACATTTTGGATTATTATTTATTATTACATATGTATCAATGAGTTAGAAAGAGAACGAAAAACGAGAGTGAGCGAGAGAGAAGTTCAGGTGGCGTTACCGACCAACTTTCTTATTTCGCGCATGTGCACTCTGTTTTGGCCAACACTAACATCCAATGCTGTGTTCCGATTCCCCACCCGGGTGCACCCGATATTATAG
>NW_021850352.1:0-240 GCF_003651465.1 Formica exsecta
AACACATCCCACGCGATTCTCTATCGATTGGTATAGTCCAATTTTTATCGATTTTTTACACTTCGTACACCCTCATGACTTGGTGAAAAAAAAAATTTTTTTTAAAAATGAAAAAAAATATGTAGGTCCAAAACACATCCCACGCGATTCTCTATCGATTGGTATAGTCCAATTTTGTTCGATTTTTTACAGTCTGTACACCCTCGTAACTTAGGGAAAAAAAATTTTTTTTGAGAAAAT
>NW_021850353.1:0-186 GCF_003651465.1 Formica exsecta
CATAGCGATCATAGCTCTGTGTGTCGAGAAGCGTTGTTTCTCCATCTCCTTGATGTGTTATGAAAATTTCCGGCAAATTTTGCTAACAGGTACGTAACTAAGTCGTTCCTAACGAAGGAAACTTGCGTACACTTCCATCTTAGCTCTGTGTGCCGAGAAGCGTTGTTCCTCAATTTCCTCGATGTG
>NW_021850353.1:370-498 GCF_003651465.1 Formica exsecta
CTTACAGGCACGTAACTAAGTCGTTCCGAACGAAGGAAACCTGCGTAAATAGCGATCTTCTCTTTGTGAGTCGAGAAACGTTATTCCTACATTTCCTTGATGTGTTATAAAAACTTTCGGTATATCTC
>NW_021850354.1:0-227 GCF_003651465.1 Formica exsecta
CATCCAAAAGTTCAATATTATATAAATTGACATACCAATATAATAAATATATGTACAAGTTTTAATCTATAAAATAAAATGTAACATGTATGTATTAAATTTTGTTACATAACAAATGTTAGTTTTATTTACATAATAAATATAAATGTAATTTTTGATTTATTAAAAAAAGATGTAGCATATGTATATATTTTTAAAATTTGTTATAATTAATTTTCATTTTTCTA
>NW_021850355.1:0-970 GCF_003651465.1 Formica exsecta
CTCGTTCCGCGTTACGCTATTCCGCTGCATGAGTTCGCACCCTAAACTATAGATTTTCAGTACTAACAGTGAATATCCCATAAGCCCGTATCAGACTATGCATTGAAAATTGAAGATTGAAGATTAAAGATTGGAATTTGACTAATCAGAACAAAAGGGACTAAAATTTCTTTGTCCTGTACGGAAAAGCTTGTGCGGTGGCTTTAAACCTAAACTCGTACGTAATCTTAAACTTCAGTCAACGCACAGTGAAAATCGTAACGTAACAAAAGCATACTACGTTACGATTTTGTTTGTGCGTTGACTGAAGTTTAAGATTACGTACGAGTTTAGGTTTAGGTTTAGAATCAGTACTTAACGTAACGTAATGCATTACGGAAAAGCTTGTGCGGTGGCCCTTACGGAAAAGCTTGTGCGGTGGCTTTAAACCTAAACTCGTACGTAATCTTAAACTTCAGTCAACGCACAAACAAAATCGTAATGTAGTATGCTTTTGTTACGTTACGATTTTCACTGTGCGTTGACTGAAGTTTAAGATTACGTACGAGTTTAAGTTTAGTATCAGTACTTAACGTAACGTAATGCATTACGGAAAAGCTTGTGCGGTGGCCCTTACGGAAAAGCTTGTGCGGTGGCTTTAAACCTAAACTCGTACGTAATCTTTAAGCTTTTCCATAAGGGCCGTGGCACATAGAAAAACTTAAGCAGTAAGACTTAAGACGTAAGCGAATTGACCAATCACGGTCGAACAGTAAGGCAGCCATATTGAAACGTAAGCTACGCTGAAAATTCCGTATGGTTGAAATTCTTAAGTCTTAAACATGGACATAGTATATCTAGACCAAGCGTTTGCCTTTATTTAAGGAGTGGGTGTAAAGATGCACGTAGAAAAGGACATACTCTGTTTCGTGCCCCTTGCGTTCTCTCTCGCTCGCACAGAGCATAGCGCTCTCTTTCGTCATGCTACGTG
>NW_021850355.1:1716-16792 GCF_003651465.1 Formica exsecta
CCGTATCAGACTACGCATTGAAAATTGAAGATTGAAGATTAAAGATTGGAATTTAACTAATCAGAACAAAAAGGACTAAAATTTCTTTATTCTGATTGGTCAAATTTCAATCTTGAATCTTGAATCTCAATCTTCAATGCGTAGTCTGATACGGGCATAAGGGCCACCGCACAAGCTTTTCCGTAATGCATTACGTTACGTTAAGTACTGATTCTAAGGCCCTACGCACAATAGAGAAAATATTAGGAATAGGAATAAAATATTAAATATCAGGAGGAACAATTTGGAATTATTTTACTTCAAACAAGGGAACAGAATGGATTAACGCATAATGAAATAAAAAAATAAAAATTAGAAATAATTAATCCATCCCGTTTCCTTGTTTGAAGTAAAATAATTCCAAATTGTTCCTCCTGATATTTAATATTTTATTCCTATTCCTAATATTTTCTCTATTGTGCGTAGGGCCTTAGAATCAGTACTTAACGTAACGTAATGCATTACGGAAAAGTTTGTGCGGTGGCCCTTAGCGAACGAACACCGAACGCGAACGTCTTGTGAAACTTCTTGAACGTTTTTCTCGCACGAAATGTCTTTGATGTACCACCTCATGAGGAGATCGAGCCGAATGCGAATCGAACGTTCTGTTCGCATTCGCTTTGGCGTATATATCTGCTGAATGATAACAACGAACGTTCGCATTCGCTGTTCGTTCGCTAAGTATATACCCACCTTAAGAGGATTTTTGTTTTTATTTTTATTAACGCCTTTGTATTACCACTTAATGCCATACATTATATTCCGTATACATTATACACTAGGTTCTGGCCGTATTGACCCTCGACCGAGGACAGGTGCCATTTAAGAAAAAAGAAGAAGAAGCACTACAGATTTCATTTTTATTTTTTCTACTGGCTTTATTCGATGTTGAATATTTATCAGATAAAGTTAATGTTCAGCTAAGTTCGAATATTCCTCGTTCAATATTATTCAAGGATTTTGTACAAATATAATGGCTACAAATAACGAAATAACTACAGATACACTTTGGGTAAACTCTTGATTTCAAAACATACGACTTTATATTGAAATGCTTCTTAATTTAGTTATATTATAATTTACTTATATTCGTCTTCCCAAAAAATTTTTGAAATTTGATATTAATACTAAAGAAATTAGTTTTTTGATCTTTTGTTTTAATTCATTTAACAGAGATATAAAAATTTTTTGTATATTTATTTTTCAGAAAGAAATGGAGAGTCTTGCTGTTGAACAACAACAACGCTTCTATGAATTACTTCCTGATTGCATAGAATATAAATTTGACGAACATAAATACCTACGACAAAATATTGGTTATGCAATTTATGGATTACCAATCAGCAATTCAAGTATAACAGAAAACATTAGTTGCTACTGGAAACCAGAAGATTCAAATGATACAAATGCAGATATAGCCGATACAGTGAATTATGATGAAAAAGCTAGAAGTGTCATAGATATAATATATAATAAAATACATGAATGTACAATAGGAAATAATAATACTCAACCAATTTACTTTGGTATAATTTACAATATAATATTTCGTCCTAAGATGAATGTAGGACTGAAGAAAAAAGAAGTAAAAAAGAAAAAAACAGAAGAATCAGTAAAAGAAGAAGAAAAAGAGTCTGCAGTATTACCTATCCCCATTTTTAAAGTTAGGAGAAATATTCAGAAGAAATCTGACAATGTAAAGAGATCAGAACAAAAAGAAAACACAAAAATGGAAGTTGAAGCAGATTATGGGATATGGTACATTGATATTTGTGGCAGAGTGTATAAAAGTTGGGCAGATTATATAGAAAATAATAATTTACCAGAATGCACTATGGTTGTTCCCAAAGATGGCTTTTATCAAGCAAATTTATCTTATCCAATAACAGAAGACTATTCAACAGTTTGGCTTGAAGTCATAAATTCTCCCGCATGCACGTGGACAACAAGAATCTGCAGTGGAATGGATGTTATTTCTAGTATTACCGGATTTGGCACAGCTGGCTTATGTGTTGCATCATTGTTCACATCTCTTGCACCAGCTGCTGTTATAACAGGTAAATTATTACAAGATGTAATTGATGCAATATCAATTTGTTATATATGTTAAGCATTGATTATATAATTTTTATAATTTATTATTTATTTTATCAACATATAATAATTACAGTATGAATTTATAGGACATTTCCCATTATATTTTGTTTTGAACATGTTCTACAATATTTATTATAGGTCTTGTTGCTAATGGTGCAAGTAGTATTTGGACAGTCGCCCGATCTTCTCAGCAATTGGCAGACCGTAAAAGTCACAAGGAATCTATTGATATTTTGAATAAAGATGCATTACCTCATTGGATTGGCATAACTGGTACAATATTTGGTTTAGGAATAGTTGGAGGATCAGCTGCTCTATCCAAAGCTGCTGCAAATGCTAAAACGGTACCCACTTTTGCAAAAGTGGCATTTAATACTGTACAAGGTGGCACTCTATTCTTGAATGGCGCTGGTATCATATATCAGGGTTACAATATGATAGATAAATATATGACAGACAAGACTATCGATAAGATAGATGCGTTATATATGGCAATACATATTATGTTTTTCACCGGCGCCGTAGTAAAGATTCAATTCGCCAACGATATCATTGAGAGCACCCAAGGTAAAATCATCAATGATTACAAAGATGCTTTGCGTGAGAAAAATCTCCGCAAGGAGTTTAATCGCATTGCGCAAAGAGCTGCCGAGAATAATGCATGTAAAATATCCGAGAATGCGGAAGTGATAAAATATATAAAACATCATGAACAGATATTATCTGTTAAGCTGCCTGTTAACCAGTCTGTTACTCATGATCAAATATTAGACAAAGCTCCACATAATATGGTATGGTCATTTGAACAGGGTAAACTAAAATTAATTGGTTTTACATTGTTAGATCCTATTGAATATGTTGTTCGTCTTATGAAATCGGATATATTTAATGAAAACTATAAAAACAATCCATCTGGTTCCAAGAACTATGTTGATGATTCTACCACTGATCAGTTAAGAAAAGTATTTTGTGATTTATTAGACAAGTTCTATCTGAGCGATGCTTGTCCCAAGAGCATGAATCTTCCATTAATTCCTGACTTTGAACCACTTTTTAAAGATATGAGTCATATGAAAATTGATGAAGAATGTCTGAAAAAACTGTTTAAAATCGTTGAAAAGTTAATGAAACGTTCTAGAAATAAAGAAGATTTTTTACTCATGGCTTTTGCCTTTGTCTGGCAGTATAGTAAAGCAAATTTGAAGCAATGGAAAATGGACTTGCATGATCGCATGCAGAGCAATTTAGACTCCAACATTTTGCAGAAAATTATTATCGCTGTTTCTGAAGCAATCGATATGATACTTAATAATCTTTGTAGTGCCTTTGCGGAATATGTACAAGTTAATTTATGCAAATAAATCGATTATATTCTAATATGGAAAACGAAAATTAGAAATAATGCGTGATATAACCTTGTAGAAACAAGTCAATAATTTTAGAGAAATATATTGCATCAATTGATAAGCTAATAGAAGTTTTAGTTTTGAAATAAAATTGTATATATATATATAATCCATTTAATTTTGCTTAATAATAAAGAAATTAATATTTGTAAGAAGAAATATATATGTATGTATTTATGTATATAATATGTACTTTTTTTGGCAAACACCCCCAAGCGCAACCGGAAATAGCACTTTTCAACTAGTAGTTACTATCCTTCGCGATTGAGCGACGGAAGAAACTCTTGCCGCGCTGCAAAAAGTGACGCGGTAGCCAATCAACTTACAATTTTTCCATTAGAGCGAAAAATTGATTGGCTACCATATCGCCTTTTACCACGCAGCAAGCGTTTCCGCGTCCTGTGTGCAGCAGCCATTAAGGTTCCTTTACATGGCAGCGTCGAGCGTTAAGCGTCTGCGCAGAATATTGTTGCCCAGAATTATATTTCATTTATTTTATTATATAACAGATGTGTGTGTGTGTGTGTGTGTTATTATTAATCAAAGATATATTATGAAACGTTACTACTCTGGCAATGTAAATTAAAATAAAATTAAAATACAAATGCAGCAAGAGATTTTGGATGGTTGAAATATTCAAATAAATAAGACACAAAAAGGAATTCACAAATGACAAAACGATACAGTTTGAAAAACTATTGTTAAAAGTAGGAAATGATTTAAAGGAGCAGTATGTTATAAACATGCAGGAAAAAATATGAAAATTATATCTCTTAATCCTTGATTAGATTCTAATATTCTGCTGGGGGATAGTAACGTTTTATATATATTTTGTTTAATAATAATAATATCTATTGTGTATAATGTAAATAAATATCAATTTTCAGTATTAGTAATGTGTATCAGAACATAATTTTTTTTATCTCGACCGAATTCATATCACTCATCATGCTATTAGCCGCAAGAAGCTGGAATCTATCTCATTTAGATTCCTGCGCAATGATTTCTGCGCAAACGATCGATGCTCGATGCTGCCATGTAATGGCACCTTTAGCGATCTAGTAGTATAGACATTTGTGACCCAGGGACTTTTGTATTTCTCGAAATTATAGTGCCATTTTTATGTTGGCTATTCTGTTTCTAGTTCTTTTCAACACTTCACGTTCCAACAGCACCTTCTTCATCTTTTTACGTTTCTTTTTCTTGCTGAAAGGAAATCGAATCAAGATGGTTAGTAAATGTGTAAAATAATAATCCGAATTTATGTAAAACATCAATGGCTAATGTATTTCGATTATTTCATAAAAACTATGCAATAGATACGATTTAATCAATAGATAGTTAATTTTTCTTTCAACTTTATTGGCAAGAAAAATTGTATCACGTAACCTATTCGAAACACCGTCACAAATAGCGTCACGATTGTTAAATTATGGATTGGGCGAAAAATAAAAAAAGCATTTTTCTCTGGATAGAAATTACCTTTTGAAAAAAATAAAACAGTTAATCAGATTTCTAATAATAATGTGTGTAACATTTCAAACTTCAATAGTGTATAATACATGAAGATACATTCAACATGTGTTGAATTATTTTAGGCGAAGGTAAAGTGTTCCGAATTAAGGACCAAAGACAAGAAGGAGTTGCTGAAGCAGCTCGAACAGCTCAAGACAGAATTGACCACTTTAAGAGTGGCTAAAGTAACAGGAGGAGCTGCGTCAAAATTATCCAAAATGTAAGTTCTCTATGTAAAGCTAATTTTATATATAGTCTTTAATTTTGTACAATATAAGTTACATATTTCTATGAATTTCTTTAATTTTTATTGCAGTCGTGTCGTAAGGAAGGCTATTGCACGAGTGTATATTATTATGCACCAGAAGCAAAAGGGAAATCTCCGCTTATTTTATAAAAACAAGAAATACAAGCCTCTTGATTTGAGGCCCAAGAAAACTAGGGCTCTGCGTCGTGTTCTTACTCCCTATCAGGCAAGCAGAAAAACGCTGAAGGATATACGCAAACGCTCTGCATTTCCACAGAGAAAATACGCTTTGAAGGCATAAAATGTATGTTTTTAATTAATACAAAAAATAAAAATTTCATAACAATATTGAGTTATTTACAAAAAAAAAAAACTAGTGATTATGATTTTTTTCATGATCTTAGAAAGGTATTCTCTTGACACAGATTTAGATACAAGAGGAAAATTGTATCTGCAAAACTATTCAAGGCACTGTATATTTATAAAGCAATTCTTTAGACAAAAATCTTACACTTGCACTTTTACAAGAAATTGATACAGAAGTTTAAAAAAAGGCCTAAAATCTTTTATATACAAGTATTATATCCTATGTCACTATATATTGCACAAATATGATATTTTATTATTATAATAAGATTAAAATAAATTTATTATTCATGATTACACAGTAATTAGTCTTCCAGAGCACCATGGACATGGATGAAAGTTAGGTTCTATAATACATGCATCTTTACAGTCTTTGATTTCTGACAAAACATCGAGAATTTCCGACGCCGTTTTATCTTCAATCAATGGTAATTCTGTATGAGTTATTTACAAAAAAAAAAACTAGTGATTATGATTTTTTTCATGATCTTAGAAAGGTATTCTCTTGACACAGATTTAGATACAAGAGGAAAATTGTATCTGCAAAACTATTCAAGGCACTGTATATTTATAAAGCAATTCTTTAGACAAAAATCTTACACTTGCACTTTTACAAGAAATTGATACAGAAGTTTAAAAAAAGGCCTAAAATCTTTTATATACAAGTATTATATCCTATGTCACTATATATTGCACAAATATGATATTTTATTATTATAATAAGATTAAAATAAATTTATTATTCATGATTACACAGTAATTAGTCTTCCAGAGCACCATGGACATGGATGAAAGTTAGGTTCTATAATACATGCATCTTTACAGTCTTTGATTTCTGACAAAACATCGAGAATTTCCGACGCCGTTTTATCTTCAATCAATGGTAATTCTGTATTCTCTTGCTTTTCATTTTCAGAGAGTGCAGAATTGTCAGCATTGATTTCTGTAAAGAATATATACACATAAGTATGAAAATATCTCAAACATTATTTAAAAATACAAAAGAGATTCTTCTATTAAATATATATTTACGTTTATGATAGTCCATACAAGTTTCTGTAGAATTTATCAATGTTTCAGGATGTTTTTTAAGCAATTCAGTTACTAATACTTTTAATTTATGTAATTGTTCTTGTTGCTGATTACGTTGCTCTAATAATTGACGGAAGGTTTGCTCTCTTTCCTTCCATCTCTCTCCTAGAATTGCTCGTTGTTTTTGATATAAAGTAATGTATTCTCCTGTATAAATATATGCAATTAATCAAGATAAGCCGATCTTATAATCTATCAATGCAGCTCTTATATACAAAAAAAAACTTATATTACTTAATATCACACATATGTACATGAAGATAAAAATTAATATTTTTAAATAATTGCATGCTACAAAATACCTGAAAAATTAATATTAATTCTTTGATTAAAAATATAGCTTACCTATAGTTTCTGTTTCACCTTGGAGTTGAAGAACAAGATGTTCCAATTTCTGTTTTTCATCAGTTAATTCAGCGACTTTTTCCATTGTTTCTTTAAACCTCTTTTCTAATTTTATAATAAGCTCAGAATCGTTTAAAGCATTTTTATTTTCTGGCAGTGGTAAGTTTTGCATTGTTACAATATCATCATAGTTTTGTTCATTCTTAATTGTAGACTGATCTTTGTTAACATTCTCAGATTCTTCGGACAAACGTGTTTCTTCTTGCACTTTGTTTTCCAATTTCTTTGCAAGTTCTTCATTTTCTTTTTTTAAGTTCTCTATACAAATCTGTAATTTGTAAATTGTAAATATGTAAATGATATTGCTATAACTTTATTATAAAGTTAAATTACATTGTTTTTATATGGAAAAAATGTAAGGATTATAAATAATTTAAATTAACAAATTATTAAGAATTTCAGAAATTACCAAAGTATTTTGTAGTTCTTGTTGAAGTGTATGGGCATGATGAGATTGAGCTTGATAATGTTGCATTTGATCTGCAATTTGAGCATTTAGCAATTTTTCTTTTTCCAATTCTATTAAAGATGTTTCTTTTTCCTTCAGTTTTTCTTTCAAATTGTCCATTTCGGTTTCAACTGTATTCAATCTTGCATTTAATTTTCTGCCAATATTTCGTTCAGCTTGAAGTTGTTCTGTCAAATCTAATTTGTCATTACTCTGAAAAAACAGGATAATTATAAATTTTTTTTAAACTAGATGAAAATATTTGTTTAATAAACAAATATATACTACAAATACATACTAAGATTTTTTCTAAACAGAAAACAATTACAGTAAAAAATATAATTATATTGATGTATATTGTGTAGCTGCGTTACTCACCAGTGTGACAAAAGCATTTTCCATTTCAGTTAATTGCTCCTTCAACTGTTGATTTTGTAAAACGGCTCTAGATGCGCCAAGTTTTTCGCTTTCAAGAGCTTGTACCAATTTTACTGCATCTGCTTCATCATCTTTTGTATCCCGTAATTCTTGCACTTCTTTTATTAACATTTCAATTTCCATTTCCTAAAAGCGTTATATTATCAAAAACCATTTTTTCTACAAGTTTTTTTATAAGCTTCTATTTTCTGTGCATGTTTTTACTTTTTCTGACAACATGGTATGAAGTTTTTCCTCCCGCGCAGTCAATTCCTCAATATTTTTCATTAAACTATTTATCTCATCATTACGATTTTGCAATGGAAGTAAAGATTCATTTTTCTCTTTTTCATGTTGAAGTTGCTGTTCTAAATCTGATAAACGTTGTACATAACTTCTCTCTCTGCTTTCTAAATCACTGATCATTTTGTTTCCATTTTCAATCTGCAATTATTTAATTAGTTTTCTATTATTTTATTTTTTATGAATAGAGCATGTTACATGTACCTCATTAAGCAATTTTGCTTGCTGTGCATCCAACTGTCGTATATAATTTTGATATTGTCTACTGGTTTCATCCTTTTCATTATTCACTAGCCGCAAAGTTTCTCTCATTTGAGCCAATTGTTGTTCCAATACTGTGACAGTTTGATGCTGAGACTCTAATGTTTGCGATGTATCAGTTAACTATAATCATAAATTATTTAAATAATATATTTTTAATAAGTATTAGTTTTGGGATAAGATTGCGATCTTCAAGAATAATCAAACACAGAATTACCTGTTGTATTCTTAATTCATTTAAAGAAAGTAAGGCTGCTTTCTCTTGAAATTCCTGTTGCAGGCTAATGAATTCAGTATTCTTTAAATTCAACTTTTGTTTTAATTCTGAGGTTTCTAATTCCAGGTCTTCTTTTTCTTTTCTGCAAACAAATGAATTATTTTGCAATATATATTTAACAATAAATGAGTTCAGAAAAAAATTTAACCCCCATGTTTGTAATACCTGAGTTCATAATATTTTTTCTCAAGTTCATCATAAATTTGTTGTATTTGCTGAGCATTTTTTTGAGTGTCAGTAGAATTACTTCTTGTTTGAGCTAATTCTTTTTCCAACTCATTAATACGAAGCTGGCTATGTTTCAGTTTTCCATTCATCTCTTCTAATTCCTCTAAAAATCAGAGATATATTTAAATAAAGTAACAATCAGCAAATTTTTTTTAGAAAATCTGAGTTAAAGAATATTTAGGTCAATATGAGCTTTTAGTGTTTGAATGGAAGCGTTGATAATCAGATATACAGATGATATACTGATTTTAGATTCTCACTTAGATCAGAGATTTCATTATAACAATATCATTAAGATTTGAAACATTTGCAGGATAAATTTTAAACATTCAGATATTTTACACATATATTAACCTGCATTTTGTTTTGCAGTCCTCTGACTTTGTGCCAAAGCTGCTGTGAGTTCTGCTTTTTCTGCTATCAAAATGCCAGTAGTTTGTGTATGAACTTGCAATTGCTCCTTCAAAGGATTTATTTCGCGAACGAGTTTGGCTTCAAACTCGGAATCTTTTGTAGCAAGAATTTCTTCCAATTCAGCAACTCTGCTATGCTATTATATTTCCACATATAATAACAATGAAATTAGATATAATACAATATAATAGTTACAGAGCATATGCAAATAAAACTATTGGATATTATATATATTTAAACTATTTACTCACGTAACGACTGACTTGAATGTGTAAATCATTCACAAGCTGTCTTTGCTCTTCCAGACAAGTGGTTAAGAATTGATTGCGACACTTCAGATCATTATCAAACAAAGATGGATCACTATTGTCTGTATCATCAGTAAGCACATTAGCAACTTCTGTAGCCATTTCTAACAAATGTTCTGTTTGCACTGTTGATGGTCCATTAGATGTCACTATATTTAAGTTATATCTCTTGTCATTTTCCATAAACTGTGAATCTGCCTGAAGATGTGTAGAGTCTTTATCACCACTTTCATATAATATAGTGTTTTCTAAACAATTTTCCAAAACAGGAAAGTTTTTTTCTGTTTTTTCATTTGTTGCAATTTTACTGTCGTTTTCTGTCGTATTTATTAAGTTATTAGTATCACTAAAAGCATGATTCAATACATTTTCTTCCTTATGTATAATGTTTATTTTATCCAGATGTCCCTCAGGTTGGATTAAGTTATCTGTTTGTTTTATCTCATTGTGATTGTTTTGATCATAAGATTTATCCACTTCTATAGTTTGGCAATTTGTTTGGCACTATTAGAAACATTATTCCAATATTAAAATTTTTATATACAAAATATTTGAATCTTAATTGTAAAACCTTAATAATATTATTTTTATATATAAATTTATATTATGAGTTTTTCATAAAATAAAAAGATTGTTAATTAAGTTTATACATGTGCATTTATACATTTAAGAAACAGCATATAATATTTATTAATTATATATCATTATCGTATGAAATATATATTATCATTATGAAATAATTACCTGTGATATGGATTCATCTATTATATTTGTATCTTGCTGCTTGTTTGAGGCCTCTTGTGCTTGCAATCTTTTTTGTAATTGGAATTCCTTTAGCTATAATAAAAATCATAAAGAAAAGTCAGAAGTTTATTAAAATTAGTCTACTCAAGAGTTAAAAATTGAATAAAAAAATAAGAAATAAACTATTCTTATATTCCATTCTAATAGTTTGTAACATTTAAAAACTTGATAATAATTTTATTTTATAACATCATTAATTTACTTGTGTGTCAATAAAAAGATTGACAATAAGATAATGCTCTTGCATCACTGCAGATTAATTAATCCATACTATTAGCTATTTATATCGAATATGCATGTATAATATAGCTCCGAAAGTTGTCAACGATCATCCGTGACACATTACCTTCTTTTTAGCAGCCAACAATTTCTCTGTTTTACTCAGATTCATCGTGCGACAACTTTCGTTACACGGTGTTCGTCAAATGTCACGTCGCATAAAAAATTCTAGAAACGCTTTACATCGTCAAACCGAAAAATATTGTGGAATGACGAAGAATAGGCGGAAGGGTTATGTCACGTCTACGTGTACCGCAGAGCGCTACACATTTACGTGTCATACGAATGGCCACTTGTCAGCAGTTGTCATCACGTCACATTCGCTTTCAAGGCAATAAGGATGTGTTTTGACGCTACGAAAAATTTCGAATCGTCTAATTAACCAATGAGAACGAAAGAGCAAAGATTCCTTTGTTTTGATTGGTCCGTCAAACGGTTTGAAGTTTTCGTAGTGTCAAACGAAACGCTTCCGCTACCATATGCTCTGACATCTCTAACGTCAGGCACTTTCGAATCAAGCGCATCCCATCTAGACATTTGCACATTTATGACTTACAATGAGAGCTAATGGGCAATTAAGTGTGCTGCGACATAATCCAAAACAATCGCTAAGAATTGACGGTTAGTCAGAGTTGTTTTTAATTTCATTTTAAAGATGGGTAGAATTATTTAGTACTTGGAACTCAACTATTCTCATATTTTATGTCCTGGTGTAATTGAGTATTACAGCTCCATAGAGTTGAAAGCAACCTAAAAAAAAAAATTAAGAGTTGACGGCTTGAAGGTTTGAAACACGTGATATTTATACATTTATTTAATATTTTTAAAGAGACGTATGTTGAGTTCGTAAATTGAATAATTTATAGTGAGGTGTATCATCGTTTTCAAAAATGCACACGTCTGCTAACTTTATTCTACGTGGCGGCGACGCAGCGTTCGCTAATAGACAGAGATTATTATTTGATCAGCTTTCGATTGCCGAAAACAGTTGTAATAAACGTGTCAGATCTGAGGTGGATGATGAAATGGACGAATGCGAGAGAAATTTAATCTTGAGAGATGATCAGAAACAGAAAAGAGAGACTAAAAAATTTCGCGGCAAGGAGAGTATCTTTAAACGTCCCGAGGGTCCAGCACCACGTACGAATTTCAGAAATATTCCAGACTACCACAGGAATCCGCACAAATGGGTCAAGTATAGTCTGGATGATGTATCCAGCGAAGACATGACGGAACGCAGCAATATGCAAGCTGCCATGTCATTTCTGAAAGAACTGAAGGCACGCAGAGAAAATGAAGAAGATGATGAATGTGAAGAGAAGATGGATATTGAATTTGAATCAGATTCGCAAGATTCTGTGGAGTTTAAATCTAAGAAACGTACATCAACATCACAAATAAGATTTAGAAAACCACAGACCAAAGATGCGGCAGAAAACTCTGAAACAACTGTTACAGACAGCACACTTGTTTTCAAAAGTAGTAAGATTATCTTGCCAGAGTACGTGGTTGGACAGAGACCGAAGAAAATATCTAAACAGAATAGACCTGTGGTTAAGGTTGATCGTTCAAAACAACTTAGATTAGATCATTTACAAGAACCAGACGAAGAAGAAGATAACAGAGACGTATAGTGTATAAAACTATTGTACACAAATATTTGTAAAGATTAATTATAGATATTGTCACATGACAACACATATTTTTAGTTTATTTTATTTTTAAATTGGGATTTCAAAATGTACGGATGTTTATAATCTTTATAAACAAATATAAATACTTATTAAAATTCATGCATATTTTTTAATTGATATCTGCACAATATTCAGTGCAAATAAGATTATACACTATATTACACAAATAAAAAATGAATTAACGAATATAAAATATTTAATAACAAGTATATAAATATTTAATCTCTTATAAGATAATCTAATTATTTCATCTATATATCATGTAATACCAAGAAAAGAAAAGAAATAGAAATAATTAACAAACAAGTGGTTATTATATGCTTTATCACAGTTTTTTGTCTACCATTTTAATAAATGCGCTTTTGTTGCTAAACATAAAAAGATTGTAAGGTAGTTTTTTTTTCGTTATTTCTCGTCTTTAATAGTTTGAAATACAAAGATTATATTAGTAATTATTTATTTATATATTAATAATTATATATAGTCTGTTTTTTATAGCTGTACTGGCTGCACTAATTCAGAGTTTATCTTTTTCTCTTCACATTGGAAGAAGAAAGATAAGCTCTGAACTAGTGCAGCTAGTTCAGCTATAAAGAACACATCAAAAACAGCAGTTGAGGCCATTTTCTATCCTGTTCATGATCAACAGTCACGATGTATAAATATCTAGATACGATATATACGACTCGAGCGCGCCAAAAATTGATGCAACTTCATGGCATTGGCATCTGTTGGGTGTTGGGTTAGGTGTGATTCCTATCGGCAGAACCATTCACCGGTGTAAAAGATTCAAAGTCTCGTGGAAATAATATCGGCTGTCCGAGTTGCTGTTGGACTTTGGTAAGTGTCGTAAGCGAAAATGAATTGCAATCGTGACGAAACGTACCGTTTACGTGCATTTACGACTTACGAATTGCGCGTGCAAGGGGGGGGGGTGTTATAACCTCAACTCTTCGATTTTCAAAATGGCGTATGCCCGTTTCGAGAGATAGGCGGAAAGCTCGCGCGTCGTTATCGTGTTAAGTTCCCTCTTGAGCTTTCATCGTTTTATATCGTGAGCACGATTATCCCGTTCACGCGAAATTTCCGCTAATGTAGTTATAGACGTAGAGTGTAGAAAATTTTCTTTTCTCTCTTTCGTATATTTTTTTTTTCTTTCATTTCTTGATGGAAATCCCGACGGAAATTTTCCTCGCGGCGTTCTCCGTGATATTCAGTCTACTAATAGTATTCCTCCTTGTTGTGATGGGTAAGCAACTATTATCGACTCGATTATGAAATATGACGTAATCATATAATCGGAAGTTTCTTGGCTCGCAAGGGAGGTTGTGAAAGTAGCCTCTCCTACTTTATGTTGCGTTGAATGTATTGTTATTTATGTACATACACTATACATGTATGATTATGTATAGGTATAGATAGGTACCCAAGCACATTCTAATAATTTATAAATTTAATGCAACTCTTTTATGTTGTTCCCTCTACTACTTTTCTATCTACTTCTAATTAGCATATCTTACTTGCATTATCACGATCGACATATTTACATCGTTTTTTCGAAGAATAGTATTGTAAAATATATTTGAGTATGAAATTATAATATTTGAATCTATAAAAGTTAATAAAATAAAAATCTAGATTAGCTATTTAATCATGTAAACAAATTTTCAAATTGTTTTCAATTCAAACGCTAAAAGTTAGTGAATATAATTTATATATTTTATATTATTATTGCTTTGTTTTAATATCGAATTAATATCACATAATAATTTCTTTTGTCACAGGTTGGTACTTAGTCTGGACGTTCTTCCTATCGCGATTCCGCTTTGTAAGAGAATTGACTGGGAAAGGAATGAGCGAATCGTCGTCCGTTAACGATTTGAAGAACGGTCGCTCACGTATTAAGAAACTTCGCCGTGATTAATTGGACAATATTAAAGCTATCACATTTATATGAACGACTGCATAAGACAAAACATATCTGACTAAGATGTCTGTAAATATACGTTGTGCAACTACAGAAGACTTATTAAATATACAGCATTGTAATTTGCAATGCTTACCTGAAAATTACCAGATGAAGTACTATCTGTACCACGCTCTTTCCTGGCCGCAGCTAAGTTATGTGGCTGAAGATGAGAAAGGAAGAATAGTAGGATACGTGCTCGCCAAGATGGAGGAGGATTGCGAAGACAATCCCCATGGACATATTACCAGTTTGGCAGTGAAACGCTCTCATAGAAGATTGGGAATCGCACAGAAATTGATGAATCAGGCGTCTAGAGCGATGGTGGAATGTTTTGGAGCGAAGTACGTTTCATTGCACGTTCGCAGAAGTAATCGTGCAGCTCTCAACTTATACACAAGTAGTTTGCAATTTGAAGTGTCTGAGGTAGAGCCGAAATACTACGCGGACGGTGAAGATGCTTATGCAATGAAGCGAGATCTCACTAGCTTTCACCATGAAAAGGCTCTT
>NW_021850355.1:34493-74212 GCF_003651465.1 Formica exsecta
AACATAAAAAGATTTAAGGTAGTTTTTTTTTTCGTTATTTCTCGTCTTTAATAGTTTGAAATACAAAGATTATATTAGTAATTATTTATTTATATATTAATAATTATATATAGTCTGTTTTTTATAGCTGTACTGGCTGCACTAATTCAGAGTTTATCTTTTTCTCTTCACATTGGAAGAAGAAAGATAAGCTCTGAACTAGTGCAGCTAGTTCAGCTATAAAGAACACATCAAAAACAGCAGTTGAGGCCATTTTCTATCCTGTTCATGATCAACAGTCACGATGTATAAATATCTAGATACGATATATACGACTCGAGCGCGCCAAAAATTGATGCAACTTCATGGCATTGGCATCTGTTGGGTGTTGGGTTAGGTGTGATTCCTATCGGCAGAACCATTCACCGGTGTAAAAGATTCAAAGTCTCGTGGAAATAATATCGGCTGTCCGAGTTGCTGTTGGACTTTGGTAAGTGTCGTAAGCGAAAATGAATTGCAATCGTGACGAAACGTACCGTTTACGTGCATTTACGACTTACGAATTGCGCGTGCAAGGGGGGGGGGTGTTATAACCTCAACTCTTCGATTTTCAAAATGGCGTATGCCCGTTTCGAGAGATAGGCGGAAAGCTCGCGCGTCGTTATCGTGTTAAGTTCCCTCTTGAGCTTTCATCGTTTTATATCGTGAGCACGATTATCCCGTTCACGCGAAATTTCCGCTAATGTAGTTATAGACGTAGAGTGTAGAAAATTTTCTTTTCTCTCTTTCGTATATTTTTTTTTTCTTTCATTTCTTGATGGAAATCCCGACGGAAATTTTCCTCGCGGCGTTCTCCGTGATATTCAGTCTACTAATAGTATTCCTCCTTGTTGTGATGGGTAAGCAACTATTATCGACTCGATTATGAAATATGACGTAATCATATAATCGGAAGTTTCTTGGCTCGCAAGGGAGGTTGTGAAAGTAGCCTCTCCTACTTTATGTTGTGTTGAATGTATTGTTATTTATGTACATACACTATACATGTATGATTATGTATAGGTATAGATAGGTACCCAAGCACATTCTAATAATTTATAAATTTAATGCAACTCTTTTATGTTGTTCCCTCTACTACTTTTCTATCTACTTCTAATTAGCATATCTTACTTGCATTATCACGATCGACATATTTACATCGTTTTTTCGAAGAATAGTATTGTAAAATATATTTGAGTATGAAATTATAATATTTGAATCTATAAAAGTTAATAAAATAAAAATCTAGATTAGCTATTTAATCATGTAAACAAATTTTCAAATTGTTTTCAATTCAAACGCTAAAAGTTAGTGAATATAATTTATATATTTTATATTATTATTGCTTTGTTTTAATATCGAATTAATATCACATAATAATTTCTTTTGTCACAGGTTGGTACTTAGTCTGGACGTTCTTCCTATCGCGATTCCGCTTTGTAAGAGAATTGACTGGGAAAGGAATGAGCGAATCGTCGTCCGTTAACGATTTGAAGAACGGTCGCTCACGTATTAAGAAACTTCGCCGTGATTAATTGGACAATATTAAAGCTATCACATTTATATGAACGACTGCATAAGACAAAACATATCTGACTAAGATGTCTGTAAATATACGTTGTGCAACTACAGAAGACTTATTAAATATACAGCATTGTAATTTGCAATGCTTACCTGAAAATTACCAGATGAAGTACTATCTGTACCACGCTCTTTCCTGGCCGCAGCTAAGTTATGTGGCTGAAGATGAGAAAGGAAGAATAGTAGGATACGTGCTCGCCAAGATGGAGGAGGATTGCGAAGACAATCCCCATGGACATATTACCAGTTTGGCAGTGAAACGCTCTCATAGAAGATTGGGAATCGCACAGAAATTGATGAATCAGGCGTCTAGAGCGATGGTGGAATGTTTTGGAGCGAAGTACGTTTCATTGCACGTTCGCAGAAGTAATCGTGCAGCTCTCAACTTATACACAAGTAGTTTGCAATTTGAAGTGTCTGAGGTAGAGCCGAAATACTACGCGGACGGTGAAGATGCTTATGCAATGAAGCGAGATCTCACTAGCTTTCACCATGAAAAGGCTCTTAGAGACAGAGCACATAAGGAGGGCAATGTTCATACACATCTTGGCAGATGTTGTGGTGATCACTCTTAGGTCTGTCCATCACTGTTGCTGTCAAAACCAGGTTGGTTCTTAAAACTGAATAAACTTGAAAACACATTCATTTAATATTTTGTGCTAAGGAATATAAATAAAAATTATCGAATACTGATTAATTGAATATAATTATCAATACGTAAAGTTACTTCTTATGGAGCTTCTACTTATCAAATTATGACCGGGTACATATTGATAAAAATGTTTTATGTACAACTATGCACAGAAACTACTTGTTGAGGTTTGCACAATAGAGGGAGATTGGACTTTGGGGCTGTTTTATCTGTCAATTGACAGTTTATATTGCATAGATATATATTGTATGTGAGTTTCGTTCACACATCAAAATGTAATAAAAATTAATAAATTGTAACATAAAGAATAAAGGAGTTTCTGAAATAACTGTCTTATTTTTCACAATCTTTTTTTTTTTTCTCTTTGAGACTTTATTGTATGAACGAAACTATAATGTACAAATAATGCGCCAATATGCAAAATTAATCTTTCAGGGCATTATTAAGATGTTATTGAAAAAAAGAACAGTAGGAAAAAAATATTTTACAATTCTGAGAACATGTGGACTCAGTTTACGCACTTTTGACTTACATTACAATCGAGTTTTATATGAATACGTTTCTCGATAGATATTTTCTTTTTCAAATACTTCTTGATTATTTCAGCATATTTTGGCTTAAAAATTATTTTTGACATTGCACGATATTCAAACATGTTTATTCCACTATTGCATCTCGGACATACTATTGCGCACGTGTGTGTGTGTATACATACTCCGTTTTTGTAATAGGAATAGTTATGTATATATATAATATATAATATGTATAAATATATATCTATGTATATATACAAATAAGGTGTTCTTAACGTAACATAATCAATTATTTAGTTCATAACGCATCTCGGCTTTGCATTGAACGGCACGAAGAAATCTTCAATGATAAAACGCAGGAATCGTCCTCGCGCGTACTATATTATACTACCGAAAGCATGATTCATTATGATAAACCGAGTTTTCGATGTGTAGTAAATTCCTCTAAAACGATATCACGTACGCTATATCGAGAGTTTCTTTCTTTTTTTCCAATTTTTTCATCTCAATCTTAGAATAATCGCTCTCGATATGTAGCTTGTAGTATAGTAAGTATTTCTTATGTTTATAATAACATGAAATACCGTTGTGTGTATATATATGTTTAACGAATGTATGATCGCAAGAATAGTATACAATTACTACGAAAGGATTATCCAGGTACAATGTACAAAAGGGAAATTAGAGGGAAATGACGAATTGTGTTTTCATTGGCGAAAATAAAACAACATTCGTCAGCTTGCATTAAAAAAAGGAGAAACTATTAATACTTAATGACATGATATACCTGAATATACGATAGTTGAACGTGAATGATAAGCACCTATCGACTATCATATAAACTTCGAAATATACAATTCTAGATTCTACATAACTGCCATGTGTATTATATTACAAAAAACGCTTCGCTAATAAATTATAATACAGGTCTCGAGGTTCATGTATAAACGTTTTTCTATATGCGATATGCTTGGATATATAATTTTTAAAAAATAAACTGTAGAATATATCTCAATGTCATAAGTCGCGCCTTCAAAAAGAATCGCTTCATCTATGTCACAATAGTAATTACAACAATCAATCTCTTAATTGAGAAAGAAGAATGTCGAAAGATAAAAATCCTCACATGGAGTAAAAAAAATCTATTAAATGCTCGTTATCGTTAAAGCTGCAACAAAACAGCCGATTATATTTTAATATACGCTAGAAATATACATATAACCGCGTCACAGTCACACAATTATATCTCCATTGTTTAATCGAGGCGCAGTAGAACTCCAATAAATAAGTTGGATAGTTTCGCGAATTGTATTGAGTGGATCCTACTAGTCGCAAGTTATTTTTAAGTACACTTTCGCATGTGGATGCCAACGAAACAACTTGCGTCGCAAATTAGCGGTTGGATCGTATACGTATTCCTAACTTCGATAATTATTTAAAAATAAATTATGGTCTTTTGGTGATACTTTAATATGAAAAAAAGATTAATTATAATTGTATGTTAAAATATAAGAAAGACTGTTTTGATGGCTAGATAATTACAAAAATGCAATTCCATGACCGATTTATCTATATATAATAATATAGAAATGCAAAACGTGTAGAAAAAATGATAACACAATCTTTACGATATTCTCTAGATATTTGCGTTGTTTGCGTCAGTCTCTATTTATAGAGAACTCGAATGTGCGTTAAATTAATAAAAACATTCGTTTTATAAAAATTCACTTTATAAAAAAGATTTCGTTAGAGAAAAGAAATTTGCGAATACGCGTAGAGTTGCCGTTAAAATTCTTATAATAATACTTTATTCGATCCGCCGCTGATTGCGGTTCACGGTGTGCGCTCGTGACTAATTTTCGCTGTTATGGAAGAGCCTGGTAAAAAGGCCTGGGCGCTCGAAAAATTCGTAACCCAGTAGTAAAAGCTTCGTATAAAATTTTCGTTTAAAGTTGTCCTCCAAAAGAATCGTTTGTAACAAGTAATATAAGTTCGCCTCTGTGTGCAGGATATTCCACAAAGTGTGTTCCCTGCATTGAATTTTCTCTCTCTTGGTGTCAATTTTCCAACATACGTTCGAACTAGAAAAACAGAAACGCGGTTGTTCCTCAATTCGACATTAGTATTCATATCGATCTTTCGCGTTATCTTTAATAGCAATATCAGTTAATTGTAGCTTGATTTATTCTTTTATTTATTTTTTTTTTTTTAAATCTAGTCCTAGAGGATCAGCGAAACTAAAATTATAATTAACCGACATCCATGAATTCAGCTCTAAAAGAGAGATATGAATACGCGTTGTCGTATATGTATGTTCTACTGTATATTGTATACGTACATCTATGAGACCACTAACACGTTTAGCTGCGTACGTTGTTGGCGTGTATCCGAAATGAGCTCCATTCCGAAACGAGTGGATAACCTCGGTGCCTATCAAGTCGCGAATTCGTGGAAGCCCATTTCGGGAATGCTTCGCACGTGCCGGAAAGCTATTGTTATAACTCTTCGTTATACTCCACACGTCTACCTGAAATGTCTAGATGAACGATACGGCTACATATTTTCTATGAAAGATTACAATGTGTTAATATTCTCGAGTACATTACAAAGACACTCGTTCCAAGGTTTCCTTCGCTTCTTATGATCTAAATACCGGAGCTTTGGCAGTAGCAGGTTTCTATTTTAGGCCACAAATTTTTTTTATAATGCAAAGGGATAATTAGCTCTGTACTATACACACGAAGTGTGTGAGTATCCGGGGATTTGGTTTTTGCTTTGTGAAGCATATATACTGATCATCTCGTTTGATTATCTCGCCGTTTAGAGTTAAAAATACTGTCGTCAGGATCCCAAGCAAACTTCTTTTGCTCTAATGCTCGTTCTCTTTCGGTAAAAATATCAGATGCCTTCAATACCACATGTATTTTTCGTGGTATTCTTTGATGATGGCTGAATCTCGAGATAACAGCAACCATCAACGATTCACATCTCGTAGATAACGCTTGAAGGACCATCCACTGAAAATTTCCTGAGATACTTTTGATCCATTTTTATACAAGAAAAAATATTCATTCTATGAACGCGCTGCAAATTATCAGCGAGATTCGCTCAAAATCTTGACAAAAAAAACGTGGACAACAGATTCGATATGATTCTTCGAGCGTTGTCTTCGAATTATCAACACGATCGCGATATCAAATCCGATCGCAAGGTGTAAATCCTAAGGTGCATCGTGTTTCAATCTTCCGCAATCTCAGAGTTTAACAAAAAAAAAATTACCAATCGTAAAGATTGCATTTCAATTCAAGGAACTTGTAGTTACGCGACTGCGTTGTGACAAAAATCTTCAAGGCTGTTGAGCGGATTGTATCATGGCGACTTTGAGATCCTTAGCCAGATGTGAGACATCGACGACGCTGTCGACCATTTCCTGGACCGCGGTAACGCTCGGGAAGAACTGGGCGGCCTGCTTCGTCTTTTGCACAGTTTGCGCGAGAGCCTCGTTCAAAGCGTTCGCGCATTGCAAAACGCGTGTACGCACGTCGTTGCGCGTTACGTTTCGGTGCACCGTGTCACCGATGTGCACTAGCCGGTGTGCACTCAGCACGACGAACTTACCATGAGCCAGAAAAACCTGTAATTTAATATTATTAAAATTTATTTTTTTGTTACGCATGCATTGTTACAAGTTAGTAAACTCAATTTTACTTTTTTGTTAAACAAATTAAGATGTTTTTGTTCTTTAAAAAAAAAAGAAAAAAAAATTGCACTGTTCAATATAAGAATTTTTGCTCATTGATACATAAACAGAAGGAATTAGAAATTAGATTCCTTTTAAAAAATATATTTAAAATGAATATAAAATTTTTCACAATTACGATATGAAATAGATACCTTTTTTAAATTTTCGTTATTAATATTGAAAGCTAAAATACAGTTGCAATTGTTCAAATAAGCCATAGCGATGGGTTAACTATTCTAATGTTAAATTGCATCTGTTTTATATATCTTTATAAAACTAGGATTTGAGGTAATTATGCCTCGCTATTATGCTTATCATATTTGGTATTTTATGATCTAGGCGAAACAATTTTCTAATTTTTCGATGTTTTTTCTTTCGTATTTTACATGTACGTTTTATTAACCGGCTTATCTGTAGCCGCGGTAGCGATTGCGTACAATACATGTGCAAAGGAAAAGAGGTCATCGTGAAAAAGTAATGAAAATATGCAATTAACGTGCGCTTATTTAAGGTATCTTGGCACATGATAGCACCATCGATATCTACTCTTCCACCATCGTTATCTAGACCCATATTCATTTAATGTGTTTCAAAATATATTGAAAAAATATAGCTCATTGTCAAACTAAGCGCAGACCGCGTTATTCTTTTATCGTAATGCGCTTATTATATCCTTGTAAAAAGTAAAAAAATATGAATTATAAGAATTTCTAAAATAATTACAATAGATCTAATCTAATCTATTTTTATCGGAAGACAACGATAAAATACTGTGCATTGCTTTAGACAATATCGTCAAACAATAAATGCTTTATGTAATTATATTAGCTGGTTTTAAACGTAATCTATACGTTATGACAGGTGTCGTTAAAAAAAGGATGGCTACAGGTAATTCAAATCTTAAATTTTATCGAGACAAGAATATTTTATCGATGACACTCTTTAACTCTTTGTCATTTTGTCGTCAACGTCGAACAATAAATCTCTCGATATCTCCGAATAGTTTCACGTGAAAAAGTACACTGTGGGTGGCACTATAAGTACTACAAGAAACTTCGACTTAACTCACCTTGGGTGGTTGATTGTGCTCGACCGTCTGCAGGAAAGCGTCGATGGCGTGAGTCAGGTGCGCGCCGTGCGTGATCACCTGTGCGGCGTAGAAGGCCAACAATTGCTTGTCGTTGGGGTCCATGGGCGTCGGTGTCGTGGGTGGCATCTGAATCGCCGCATTGTCCGCCTCGGATACCAGCAGATCGTAATTGCTGCGCAGCTCCTGCGGCAGCAAGGCTCGTAGTTCCTCCCGCTGTTTCGCCACGACCTCTCGCGAATCGAGATTCACGTAGTCGTAATCCTCCCCGGCACCGCTATTGTTGCTGCTACCCGTGGAAATGATCGACGCTCGTTTGAAAAGCAACGTAGAATTTCCCTGCATACATAGAGCCTCTTTATCATTGGCAACAAGGATTTAAGATTCTTATCAATGTCACCGAAACTATATTTATATAATCCATTATTCTAAAAAAATGTAGAAAAATTTATAAAATTGAAAAGAGTAAAAAATTTATTTTCTAAACTTTTCGATTCCTAATCTTCGAAATCACAACTTAGATTTCCATTTGTTTCCTCTTCTTCCTATTCTTGTTTATCCATTTCAATTCTTAAACATTGATTCCCTACTTAGACCTAAGAATTCATTTTTATTCCATGCATGGAATATAGTTGCATGGCAAAGTGATACCGATGTATTATTCTAAAAAAAAAAATTTGGAAATCGATTTTTCCATTTATTTTAATTAATCATTTTAATTTATATTAATTCATCCTCTGTTTTCTTCAGGGTTATTGCGATGATTCGATTAGAATCCATTGCATTTGAGATTATGGAAGTCATTACCCGTGACAAATATATTACGATTGCGAAAGATGCTCACCTGAATGAAACTAGCAACCTGACGGACGTCTTCCGTGAGCGCTCGGGCGCACGCGATCAGCTGATCGAGGGGATCCGGCTGTACAGACGGTAGCAGCGAAGGCGGAGGTCCGTTAGTAGGTGTTGGTGTATCGCCACCGCCACGGCAGAGCTTGCTCGCATCCCATTCCATCGTGTCCAATTCGGTAGCGGCTTCCTGCACGAGCTTGTCAGAATCACGAAGCGCTTTTACTAGTGGTCGTAATTTCGTTGCCAGACCTTTGTCCGGTGCTTTGCCTGCATTGCCTAGTGTGCCTGTGCGCAAAATACGATTTTTTAAAATTTAGCAATGTATATATAAATATAATTTTGAGAAAATTTTCATAAAAACTGTAGATAAAATTGTGTCGTGAATTCGAAGAATTGTAGAGATAAAAATAATATAATTTATCTCGAACTTTTTCTTTGTGAAGATTTATAATTGATTTATATCTTTTTTGAATTATTTCATAAGATTAGCAAAAATTGGAAAAATGATAAAATGTGACGAGGAAGCTATATATCTTATCTGAAAAGTTATGAAGATACATATGTTCAAAGAATTTTTTAAAGATATATTAAATCGATAAAAGTAACGTAGCTGTAGTTAATCACCTTCTGCGAATTCAGCTAGATCGTGCAGAGATGTTCGGAGTCTGAGAGCAGCCAGCCTCAAGTCCATAAGGGTGGCGTCCAGTCGCTGCGGCGTTCTCCAGCCGGGACTGACGAAACCCAGTAACCTCGCTATCGCGGCGGACGCCTCGTTCTGCAATCTCTGCAAACCTTCCAGGGCAGAATCTATTTCCAACGGAAGCTCCTTGCTGACTGGTACGTCGTAAATTTGTTGCGAGGGTGGCGGTGGCGTCGGGGTATTCGGTACGGGAGTGTTGTGTCGAGACGGCAACGAGGATACTGGAAGACGTGGTCGAGGTACATCATAATCCGGAGCGGCCAAACTCGATCTGAAATTTAAAATCATCCATGAGGGCGCAGGCAAAGAGATCGAACATCGAAAACTTTTTAAATTTATTATTGATAACGTTGTGTACGTTGTGTACGTTGAAATTTTCTAGCGAGAAATTGCGAGCTCGGAATCTTAAGATTTTTTTTACATTTATAGTTCTATAATTTTCATATCTTTAAAACATTTTTCAGGATTTTTGAAACTTTATTCAGTTCTCAATTTATTTCAAAACTTTTAGATTCTTGGACGGACGTAAATCTCCAAGATTCTCGTATCTCTGACTCCAAGAATGACTTGTATCCCTGTAATCATCATACTTGGGAGGAATTCGTCCGAATAACGCGAAATGCGAACGAACGTACCTGTTCGAGCCACTGAGGGATCCGTCGTTGGTGAGGCTGGAGGCCGAGCTGCTGGGCGTGAGGGGTTGCAGGGGCCGCGGCACGTCGTAGCAATCCAGCGGCGTGATGCCGGAGCAATTTGAGTTAGGCGTGCAGGATGTCGGCGGCCTCGGGATGTCATAGCACGACGGGGCCGGGCTCGGGCTGCTCGCCGGCGACGGTATCACCGGGATCGCGCGTGGCGGTACGTCGTAACACTCGTTCGTATCGCCGCTACCTCCGTTGTCGACGGAATTCCGTGCGCTGTTGCTGTTGCCGGTGTATCGTCCTGCGCAGGTAGAAGTTTGCCCATTTGACAAAAGGGGTGAAGAGAAATTTCTCTTGGATCAGGTCTCCCGGGTATTTGTAAGCTAACTTGTTTGAGCATGTTTAATGGAGTGTTTCGTGAGATTTCTACTACAAGTCCCCAGGAGCTCTTTGTTCGACGAATAACGGGATCTATTATATTGAGTGAAAGTGTGGAAATAAAAGACTAATACATTTCTAGTGCAGAATACAGGTGCAAAACGGGTGCGATAAATAAATAGATGATTTTATCAATATAAAGTCCACAAAAAAGATCCAATATTTGAGAGAATATATATTTATATAAAATTTATGTATATTTTTATTCTCAAAAATTATTGCATATTCTGCAGAAAAATATCCTGTACAAGCTATACAATTTGACTGAATTTTGATCATCTAAGGAAAGATAAATAAATATTTGAAAATAATAAATTTTGTTAAATATGAGAAAAATATATTTCAAGATAATATTTAAAACTATCAAAAAATGTGTAAAATAATAGAAATTGTACATCTGTGATTTTAATTCAAAATTTCACATTCACCGATGAACTAGCTAAAAATTCTACCGCAGCTTTTTCGCGAAATAAACCAATATTTCAATTAATGAATAAACTTTAGCAGACGGCTTCATCACAACGACCACTCAGTTACAGACGGGTTGTTTAGTTTGTGAATAATACGTACCTGTATTGTGCGAATGCTCATTGTTCGTCGAGTTGAGGGGTGAGTCGTGTCTGGAGGGCGGCGCAGGACTTCCCCGACTGGCTGGAAGGTCGTATAGGTAGACGTCCCCGCACTTCTGCGGCGTAACAACCTGCATAATCAAAAGCAACGATTAATTATATCCAGATTAATTAGCAGAGTCTATGTTCTGTGTCTTCGAGCCACGTCGCGTTGCCCATTTTTCATCATACTTTACTAACTCTATGAATGCAGCGGTAAATTTTCGTGTGACAGTAAATTTAATTGATCGAACTAACTCAATTGCAAAAAAAACTGTGTTACATCCAAATTACTTTAGACATTAAATGTCAAATGTGACACAAATTAAAAAATTTACTAGTGATGAAGTTTGATGTATCACTTAATATGTAATGGCTTTCTTGAAAATAATAAACGTATAATTATATTTTTAGAGATTTAATTTAATATATAAATTTTCTTATCAGAAATTTAAAGTAAAGCAATAATTGGAAAAAGAGATACATAGACAAAAATATTATTTCTAATACATTAACTATTAATGCATCAGTAGTTGGATTTATAAATGTTTCATGATAAAAAATAAACGTATTAAATTAGAGAATTGACTATATCTTTAATTAAATATCGCTATTTTATATTCACGCATAAACTTTATCGTAGAAGCGAACAAAGATTTTCCAGGGTTTTCCGATAATTGAGTTGAAAAAAAAAAAAAAAAAAAAAAAAAGGGGAAAGATTCGATAGACACCGCAGGAGCTAAATCCACGTGAACCGCACTTCGTGACGGAACTCGTAACGAAGTTATTTGCGCGAACGCCAATCAGCTCTGTTACTCTTTCCGCTAAGGGTGATGTAACCTCGAGGACCTCGTTTGAATGCAGCCTCCTGCAGCTGGGGATTAATTCTACGAGATCGCTAATTGAGTTTTCTACGAGGAAGACTCGGCAAAAAGTGGAATTTCGATTCCCTATCGGCGAAAGAGCGCCGTTCTTTCGGAAGAAGTACACCGTAAACTTCCATAATTTATTTCGCAAAGAATGCAGAATTCATGTTTAATAAAAAATTTCGATGAACAATGTACTATTTCATGTAAGAAATTCATATAATCTTCCTTTGTCGTATGTAAATTTAATTCAATATTACTTCTTTCTAAAAGTTTTACAAAGACTTTTCACGTTTGAATTAAAATTTAAATAAAATTACCTAAAATCATATCTTTATTGATATTCTTTAAACTTAATGGAACAATTCGCCAAAGTGATAAGTAAATTTTAATAATCTCATATCACAAATTAGATACGTAATTAGCAATTAAATCAGTGCAAGCTTGTATACTTCGAGCGTTGAACCGCCGGGAAAGTGTAATTTCGCTGATAAAACGCGAACGTAGAATTCGTGGCGGCGAGTAAGTAAATACGAGAGGAAGAGGAAGAGAAATATCTCTCCCAGGAGAGCGTAATCTCGAGAACTCATCGACCGCTGTTTTGCAATAATAGAAGCCCCGCAACCCTTGCGTTACGCTTAAGCGAGCTACGCTTTTGTCCGTACTTTTTTTCCATATCTCGATATACGAACGGTAGCAGTCGAGAACTTTCTCTCTCATAGAGATAACAGAAGTTTGCAATATCGATTATTTCTTCACCGCGCAGAGAGCGAGAGCAGACTAATAAATACTTATATATAATCATAGCTAATAAACACATACTTAATAATTCAAGTTAAATAAAAAAAATTTAAGCTTTATTTATAGACATATATTATTTATGAATATTTTATTTTGTATATCTTGAAAATGTGCCAAATATGTAATAGTTCCGTAAAAAAAAAAAAATATATGTATATAGCTTTATCTTCGCAAAGAAAAGGTATCATATGTTTTTATCATTTTTATCAAAGCATATTTTGAAAGAAAATCCGTCGTATCTTTACACAAGATTACAGAATATATAGGTAGCGTGTATAGAGAGAAACTATGTGGACGCATTGTAACATTAGAGAGACAGAAGAAACGGCGGACACGCCCTGTGCATAAAAGCAATCTCGTTTACGAACTCGTCGTAAAGCTCGCGCGACCAAGAGTAATCTGCAATTTCCCCTCGATGGCCAGTTTCGCGTTCCCGAAGTGGAACAATCGGGACTTTTACTTATGTACTTACGCGGTTGAAAGTTTTCGATCGGTTAAAACTTATATCGCGTATTCTCGAAAGGAGGACGAGGAGAGTTGCGCATGCAGAAACCTTGATATATACTGTCCATGGAGTTGCCAGGAAGATGCGGCGCGAATTTGGGTCAGTTCTTATCGTTATAGGCAGGTGACCCACCCACCGAATAATATAGTGCCTCACATCTTCCAGCCAACCACACCGATAAATCATTTCGACCCCATTTAATTCGCCGATCGGGCGCGCTTGCAAGAAATCCGAAGTGATTTGTTTCAATATCTACGAAATATTTGCTTGCCAAAGTATCGAGCAAGGCGAATATAATATATATTTATTGCATAAAAATATCTTTCTGTGTTTTTGGGATTTTTTCTAAATAAGATATCGTGTATTTTCCCACGTGTCAATATTCGCTCTCTATTTATTTAATAAATGAATTTAATTTACTAAAGAAAATTCATTTATGCATAAAAATAAGTTTTCAGACTTAAATACATTTAAATACATTAATTTTAACTATAAAAAAATCTTTATTTCCAACATATTTTTATATATATATTTATAAAGAACTTTATTTTATTGATGTTACGTGTAAAGTTAGCCGTTTCGTTTTTTAATTAAAAATAGATGTCAAATCTCTAAAATCTGATGAAAAATGATATGGAATATCTTACGGAACAAAGTAAAATGCTGCGTAAACTTGCCTCAGTTTGTCTCGAGGCGATTTCTTTGGTTTACTGGCTAGAACGAAATGATACACAGACGTAAATATTGTGTAAAGGAATAGCTCTTTTCGATGATTTCAATTATTAATACTCAGAGAACTTTTACTCTGTTAAAATTTTGAATTATATACAGTTAGAGATAAACTGACTTGCACAAGTTGCACAAGAGAATGGTAAGATTAAAGAGATAAAGTTCTGAGTTTAAATATTCAAAATTTTAGAATTCAGACGTAGAGATAACCCGATGGAAATCTTTTCATCAAAAGAACAATTCTCCGCACTAATTGCCTGCTTTGCGAACACGGATTCCTTCTTGCGAGTGAACACTCGTCGCAAGAAGGCGGCTGTTACTCGAAACTGGGAAATGTGCTAATTATGCCATAAGTCACTCTTGATTATAGCTCGCCTTCTATGCGACAAAGTTGAGATTACTCCCCACAACTTACGAGCGGTTTCGAGCGAAGATGAAACTAAGAAACCGGTTATTTAAATGGAATAAATTGGCGAAAATTTATGAAAGTAATGTTTAAATTTAAAAAATTTAATCACGTAAAGTAATTATATCCTTTCAGATTTGGATTTCTAATTAAAAAAATGTTTTATATCTTTAGTGAATTATTTTTATGTATCTATATAGCTGTTTTTATTGTTGCGATTAACACATATAGAAAAAACGAATAAAAGACGTTCTTTTAAATAAAAATATGTATCTCTCGAAGGATAAAATTAATTATGTGATTCAGGATTTTAAAGACTGGATTGTCATTGATTACAGGTGAAATAATTAAAAGTAACGTTTTTCATGCTTGCTTCTAATCTATATCTTATCTTGTATAATATTCTTCCCTTTAAATAAATATAAATATATTTTTCTACTAAATCTCGTAATTAGATATTTTCATACTCTAATAAAACCGATCTTAGTATAAAAGATATTGGAAATAAATAAAAATTATGAAAAGTAATTTTCTCAGCCAATATTTTTTTTTTACGTAAAAAGTCATGAGGGTGGGAATATACGTAACGTATGTATATTATTTTATCCATAGGATATATATAATCCATACGATAAAATAATACGGAAAATCTGTATTTATTTAAATCAATGATAATTTGATAAAAACTTAAATCTATAGAAAGCGCGTTAAAATGCTCGAATTTCTGAATTTTTAGTTTTAGTACATTCACTACATTTTAATTTTTAATTAATATATGGAATATATAGAATAATATGTAGTCATAATATTTAGAATGTAGAACAGGACGACAGAGTGTGGTAAAAAAAAAAAACAGAGCGGTAGCGAACACCGGTTTAATTCGTGAATTAAGGCTGCACGCGAATACGTGCTATCGCGTGTTCTTTGTATTATTATGAATCGAATAGTACTATCGTAGTGGCGCGTAGTAGAGGGGAGTACAAAAGCGGGGAAGGGTGTTGGAAAGTTGAGAGCGCTCGTGCAATGCGAGGGTGTACTGAAACCAAACAGAGGGGATGGCGATGGAATATAGTCAGAGAGTGGGGAAGCAGGGGGTAACACCCTCGGTCGATACCGAGCGTCGCGGCGCTAACTGTGAAAGGCGTATTATTACTACGAGGGTGTATGAGAGGAAGCCAGAGAAAGAGAGTGGAACAGTGACGGATTTAAAATTTCGGAGACCCTAACAAAGATATTTGAGATCCTATGTTTCATAGTTAAAATAATTTTTGTATTTACGAGAACAATTTTTATCAAATTACGAAAAATATGAACGTTTTAAAAGTAAATAAAATATTTGTTTTTTAACTATTTAAAAACTTTTTAAGTTATAAATCTACAAATTTTTCACACTTCGGTAAAGAGAAGCCTTGTTCGCCTTTCGATCGTTTAAGATAGATGATAATTTTATCCAACTAAAAGCTAATAATTTTTGGAAATCCTGCCATTCAATTTTAAAAAGTACAAATAATTTTATAACTCAAATATCATTCCCACAAATAAAAACTAGAAAAATTAATAAATTTAAATTAATAAATCATAAAAAATAAGTTTCTGTGATAAATATATATACAAATTTAAAATATACAGTCATAATTATATATGTTTACAAATTGTACAATATATAATTTAAAAAAAAATCAATAAATATTGCTAAAAAAAAAAAAAAAAAAAAAATAAAAAAAAAAAAAAAAATTATTGGAGTTAGTTCATTAGTTTCCATGTATATCCGCTCCTGATAGGGATAGAAAGAGAATGGGAGAAAGGGAGAAATATGTAGAAGGAAAGGGAAGGAGAAAGAGAAGGTTAGGGGAGATAGAAGGACGGTTTCCATGGAAACACGGAAGGAGGCTTTCCACCTCTTACGGAAGCAGGACTTTCGGTTTGTCTCAGGCCGCGGTAAGGATTTTTAAACATGACGGAGGGAATGACTTACGCATTCAATACCATTATTAAAAGTATCATCCTGGAAAAAAAGTTTGAGATATATTTCGGTCGGATCTTATGCAAACTTGAAATAAAATATGTAATGGAAAAAAAAAAAATATCGATATATCATACACACTCGCTATCTCTGTGGGCAAGATTGGAAATAATGCAAATCCGATAAAAAAAAATTACTTTATCTTTATTTTTATGAGAAAATGTATCTTGGATATCTCGTATAATATTAAGCGAGATTTTTCAGGAATCCCTCGTATAAGATACGACCGCATTATATCAAGCCATTTGTTTTTGAAGCTGCGTGTTTCGTGAAAAGATCTAACAATGAGCATATGCGCGCGTGCTAGCTTACATTTTACCTAAATCCGTGGCATATTATTCGATAAATGCCACGATAAATTTCGACAACAACTGCATTCACATTAATGAATAAGTTCGCGTGTAACAATCGGCCCGCATAGCTACGTACTTTCCGAATATAAGCGTCGGTGCAGTCGTAATCACATTAAACCGCCGCTTATGAAGTTGTGTGAAACTTGCATAAAACTTTGAATGCACTTTCATCCGGAAATGTATAAAAGGGATATAATGTGCTGCGAAAAAGATCATTTACGTATAAAAGCAAAGCTTGTATAAAACAAATAATAATACATTTTTGCAAACATGATTTAACTTGGATTGCAGTTTGATTGAATTTTTATCATTTCCTACTTTTTTGTAATTTTTTTTTTTTTTTATTATAAAATCTATTATATAAAATGTTATCATATAAAAAAACTAGAGTTCAATATTAAATAATTATTGATTACGCTTTTATATCTTCATTAAAAAGAGGAACGAGTAAAATATAGAAACTATGTAACTGGTTTGTAATGTTTACGATCTATTCTAAGCATTAGATTGAGTCACGCTGTAGAAAAAAATGTTTCATTACCTATGCTTACACATCATGATGATGCAAAAATGCAAACTTCTAGTATGTTAAAAAATAGATTATTTCCCTCTAGGTCACTCAAATTTATTGTATCGTGATTAATATCGTCGTTTAATGATACAGATTTCGCGGCAAAGTATGTACTAATAAAAATATAAAGATCCGATCACGAAGCGCCGATAAACATCCGCTGGAGAAAGAGAGAGATTTATATGTATAAATCGTTCATGGATAAAATAGATCTTTTACAATCGGGACGATGGTATATGCGCGCGTCGGTTTATTATACGAGATAACATCATTTATTGTCTCTTTATAATGAATGGCCCGGACGGTCTCTCGACGACGAGGAAGAAGCTTCTGTTTCGATCGTCTAAAATCACTCGAAAGCATTCTAATGCAAGTGATTTAACTTTGTTACCCCGCGGTGGGCGTACCGCGAAATGAAATTGGATTTCTCATTTCATCTCGCGTTATGAATTCACGGATAATTCCTCCGTGCCATTGCATTGAAGCCAGTTAGTTTCGAATCTGTATTATTTCTCAATTTCGAATCGCGACATTCTTACTATAAAGTGACACAAAGTAGAATAAAAACTAATGATATTAATTATTAGTAATTACAAAAATCGAACAATAAAAATCAAAATCAAAAATTTCAATTTTCTTATTAAAAAAATATAAACTTTTTTATAAAACATATTTTCTTATAAGAGAAATTCCTTCATTCTTTTTTTTCTACGAATTGTTGCTAATCATGTGAATAATGGCAGAGGCGAGAGAGGATCACAATAAAGTCGCCGACAGCTCGACGGCGAAGACCCCCTAATGACTCGTGTAAATAGGCTTTTCTCGGTAAACGGAAGGTGGAATCACGCGAGAAGCGACATGCAACGACGATCTCTCGAGCGGTCTCCGGTCACGTGTCGGCGGAAGCAAACGCGCCCCTGGGTGAGAGGGAAATTAACATCGAGCGGGGAAATTGTACGACGAGCGGAAATCTGACCGTAGGCAGAGGGAAGGGAAACTGTTTGCAGGCCGTCGAGAGGGGAAGCTCTTTCCTTCGGAAAGTTGGAAACGAGTGGCGAAAACCACAACACAGGTCGAGTGACATGACGAGAGTCGATGCGTGACTTTGACGGAATTTATAGCGGATTTTATAGCGGAAGCTATTATGAAACAAGAGAAGAAGCAAATCTCTCGCTTTTTTAGCAGATCTTTAAATTTAACGATTATGTTCGCGGTGCTTCTCTCTGAATCTTTCAAAGATTTATCAAATAACCGAAACACTCGTTTTATGGAATAATTTAATGTAAATTTATCGATCGAATCAATCGATCAAGCTCGATATATATACATGTTATATAATATCTACGTATTATTAATTATTATGTCATAAAAGAGAACTCATAAATACAGTGAATCTTGATTAATTAGAACAATGGAAATTAGAAGCCTTTGACACTGTTTTAATCATGCGAAATTACAGTTATTACAATTATAGTATTTGTTTTTTAAAACTCTTGTCTAAATATAATAAATGACCCTCTACAACCTATAAATATAACTAAATTAAAATTCATCGTCTCTATCAGCACTGCATAAATTTTTTGCTCTTTTACTTGCAAACAAGTAGAAATAATTTATCTAATAATCTTTTTGCAGAGATTTAGATAAAAAAGTTAACGAGGATGAAGAAATTAAGCGTGCCATAATGTGAAAAAAAGCTGAGGCGTGACTTTGACGCGTTTCTCGTAGAGACCATTATGAAAGAAAGCGAGAAGTATCGTTTTCCTTCGTAAAAAGTAAGTTTTTAAATTTAACGAGATATGGATTTGTGGCGTTCCTTCCTAAGAACTTTTTTCTGAAAATGTTTTGAAATGTTTCTCTCGGTACATTGAGAAGAATATTTTCTTTAAATGTAGTTTCTTTAAAACACACACAGATCAGCTTGTCTATATGTGATCGTTTTCACAAATACGGGATAAAAAAGTTACAAAAATGAAGTTAAATAAGTTTGGTATCTCCTAAATGCAATGAAGAGATAGTACGTGATCTTGATGCGATTTTTTGGAAACATGAAATAGGACGCAAAGTATCATTTTCCGAAGATGAGTCTTTGAGAATTTAACGTAGACGTGTGTGTTTTCGCGATATTTCTTTTTAATCTTTCCTCTAAGATTTCTCTCTTTTTCTCTCAAACAATAACGAGATTTTGTATCGTTTAGCTGCTCCATAATTTAAACAATTAAACAATATAAGAAAATAATTATATGTACATCTTCGCATTAAAGAAAAAAAAAAGAAAATTTTGTAATGAAACTATTTAAATTACGCTTTTTTTTTAAAGTATCAAATAAAATAAATAATAGTAATCGATTAGGGTTAAATCAAATATTTTATCCTGTTTTCTATTAAATGATGAGTATTAAATAAAAAACATTAAACTGGTTTTATCTTTTTAAAACATAAATACTTGCAAAATGCAGCGCGTTTTGTAAGTTTATCACGTAATTAAAATCGATTTAAAAAAAACAATAATTTAAATGCGACAAGTGTCATATTTAAATAGTGTCACAGCAAATATTGTAAAAATTATATTGGATTAGTATCCGTGTTCGGGATCGAAAATTTGTCAGCGTCATGAACGAGTGAATAATCCCACGCATTGGACAGTTCATTGATACCGGCGGTTAAAGACAACTCAGCCCACATTTAGACAACTCCCGTCTCAACCGAGTCTATCTTCCTCAGTTTCTCTGTCGCGTAAAACCTGTCTACCGTTCCGCTATCCTGCCAGTCCTCCTTGTCTTTCCATGCCATTTTCAGACAGTACAGTTTGCCTACTCGCCGTCGCCAATAGTAGTGTCAAGAAATATTAGCGCCCAGAGCACAACAATCATTTTGTTCTCTTAGACACTTTAGATTTTTTTATTATTTTGTTAAAATCAATTTCAGATATTTTTTATTATTTTTTTACAAAATGCGCTGCATTTTGCAAGTATTTATGTTTTAAAAAGATAAAACCAGTTTAACGTTTTTTTTATTTAATACTCATCATTTAATAGAAAACAGGACAAAGATCTCGTGTAGTGCATTTTATGTAGAATTGCCTTTGAAATCTGAATGCAAAAATAAAGTACTTACACTTTCAATCTTTTTAATTCTGACTTGAAAGCTATGAAACCAACTTTGCTATTTTAAAAAATTGTTATACATTCTATTTCTATTTTATTCATTTTATTAATCTGATATATTATATCTTAATAGTAAATTGTATAAGATATACTTTCAAATAATCCAGTGAAACTATAAGAAAAATTTTGTTTTTAAGATAATGCACATTTACGTTATACTCTCGAGATATTCTTGATAGTTAATTGATTCAAGTTAATTTTATAAAAACTCTAAAGAGTAAAATAGATAATAAAATGTCCAAATTACACTTGCAATTCGCCACCTATGCGGAAATGCGATCGAGCTACACTTGTCGTGCATTGAGTATGCAGACTCGCACTGCATACGTTACTGACTTGCTGTTACAAATCGAGAAAGAGAGAGAGAGAGAGAGAGAAAGAGAGAAGGCGAACGTGCCACGATCTGGTTATTCTAGTTAACATCACCGGTGCACACGAAGCTCCTTTCGCCTATGTCGTGTACGCTCATGTTTCTCCTTTTGTGTCTCCGCGAATTTAAGTACTTGGAACATATCGACGAATATATAGTCGCTCAGCCACTACATATTTCGTTTCCAAACGATTAATAATGTAATTTTGTGTATAAATAGAATATAATAATGCAAGGGATATTCAATTATCAATTTTGCGAAAAAGAACAATATTTACTTTTCTATTAAATTATGATCACTTATTAAATAAATACTGTCACACATAGTTTTATTTTCCTAAAATATAAATTTTTGATGCAGCGCATTTTATAAATTTGTTATATAGGTAAACTGATTTAAAATACTGCTGAAAACTGATTAAAAAAATTATAAAAGAAAAATCGGAAGCTTATTAGAACGACAAAATTAGGTTCGCAATATGTATAAAATTTTCTCTATCATATTTATTTTTTATTTTTTATTGCTGATTTTTTTATTAATATATTTTTTATTAATATATAAGATTTGAATAAAGTTCTTTTTTGTTACTAGTTTGTATCAATTATTTCGCGTAACGATTCAAACTGACGCAAGTGAGGGGAAAAGCATCCGGCCTATCCCAGATCTAACACGTAAAAACGTGCATCACGAGCTATTCTGGGAAGTTGAGGAGTAGTTGGCGAAGGAAGGAAGAGAGTAGTGGATATACACGATGAAACGCGCCCGCTCTTCTTTGAGTCTAACCGCCCTAGACATTCCATCGAGATGACTCCGGGGACCTCACTTTGTGTATGCGCGCGGGCGCAGATATGTCTTGCGTGCATACGTATTCACATTGCAAAAAAGACGACGAACAGGAGAGAATAGCGGCATCACAGAGTGGACATTGTCTGGAACCGGCGGACATATAAGGATATCCGTGGACCTTCGTGCCAGAAAAGGTGGCCTCCTTGTGGGGCACCCAGCAGGACCGGATTCTCGTAAATCGTTCCAGGATGCGATGAGACGGTATGCTACCGATACATTCGATATAGGAAGCATGGAGGGATCGGGATAATTCCGTAAAGGATGGTGATACCGGTCAATGATACCGCGTCTCGCGTGAGGTACTCCCGGAGCACTGTCGCGTATCGTACTTTTGAGCGGAACGATGAAAAAATTTGCATTTACGGAATCAATTTTCGATTGTAATTGTATTTATATTTAACTTTTCATTTAATTTTATTTTGACTAATTTATTCGAATTTGTGAAATTTCTATTATTAGATCAAATTTCAATTTTTTTTTTTAAATTTGGAATATATTTCCTTATCGATACGCTTGTCTAAAAAAGAGAAAAAAAAAACAGAAGATTTGATACACGTTTATATGATCAATATTTTTACATGAGATTTTATATTTTGCAAACTTGTATATTAATTCTAGATTTTATTGTACTAATTATTGCTTCCACATATAGTGTCCACTATACGTCATTTCTGTAAAAAAGAAGCAATGTAAAAAAGAAAAATAAGGAAAGAGAAATGAAAAAGAATGTTGAAATATATTGGAAGAAATGTGAAATCAACTGCAGCAATCAAATCTGACGCGTCTCGCGTCACCTGCGAATGCTGGTTTTCTAGTGCAATCACCCGTGTGTGACGTAGTAGAAAAGCTCGTTCGCGTTACGTTGACCCTGCGACGACGACGACAACAAAGTCGTATTTCTATCGCAGAGATGCGCACACGCGTGCATCACGCGTACGATGACACCGGGACGTCGCGTCCGGATGTTCGCCCGTCAAGACCGTGCAGAACAAAAAGTCCTCGCAGATCAGCCAGGAAACAAGAAGAGCTCGAGAAACTGCCAACACCAACAAGAAACCGACCATTTTCGAAGCGCCCGAAATACATTGCTGCTCGCAAAAGACCCGACCAAATCTCGACACATTCAGAGATGGTTTGAGAGAAATATATTCAGAACAATTTGTCCAAATAATAAAAATACATATTCCACAAATTCGAATACATTAAAATAAGATTAAAATGTTTAATATTTTATATTTAAATATAATTACAAAGTTTATAATTAAATAAAAAATAAGCTAAAAAAATTTAAATTGGAAAAGATTGAAATTTTGTTGCACAAATGCAACGTAATTCAATTTAAATAAATACTTTTTTGTGACGGTTGAAAAGTAAATTTAAAAGATTAAAAAAGTCAAATAATTTTTAAATTTTTAATTATTTTTCTGAAATTGCTTGTACGTTCTAGAGTAAATTATATTAAGACATAAAATTCAGTGATAATATTATTACAACATATTTTTTATATTATCGCTACTTCGCGTGTTACCAATCTAAAAAAATCAGCATTATTTTCAATCAAGCTAATTATTTTCATTGTGACGACAGCAAATAAATTCAACGCTCTAATCGATCGCGCTTGTCATATTTATTTCATCGAATTTATGTCAGTGGCAGATATTAAACCGCGACAATCAGATACGCAGCAACGGCAGCGTCGTCGGCGTCCGGAAGAGCCGAACGAACCAAGTGGCAGTCAGCTGATTTTGACAGATCCCGTGGGGGCGTAAAAGGTCGCCTGCACAATAAGCCCTCGCCCGAACGCTATTGTCAATTCTGTGGCGCAGGGTTTCCCAAACCGCGATAGACAAATAAATCGTATAATTGTTCAAATAAAAAAATCAGAAATAGTAGGAATATTTGCGGTTTTATTACAGTTGTCCGCGATATTCTGGGTAGACAATTGACTACACCATATTCATGGAAGACCAGACGAATTATATTTTGCTAAAAATCAAGGATGTTTGTACATGAACAGCTATGCGATAAAATCAATTTAGATATTATTGATGATTTACATTTTTCATGGACCAACCAATTCTTTATTTCCTCCATTATCCCTCTGTTCTCTATTAACGGAATTTATATTTGTTCGAATTAAATAAAATCTTTTTTTCGGTGCTAGCAAAAATTTTTCATTTAATTAATAATTCCAATTAATTAATTTCAATCCATATAACAAATCATTACTTGAAAAGATTTGCATTACATTGTGATATTAATAAATATAGTTAATTAAAAAATAGATTGTATCTTCTTTATATTTTATATAACAATTCCTCAAAGAAACACATAAATTCCTATGATTGATCGAATATAATATATATCACGCGATTGAGAAACCCTGTCTGTAGTTGCGTTTACAAATGATCGATCGATAGAGAGTAGGTCCTCGTACGCCTTTTCAGATCACGGACATATTAATTCGAGAAGCCAGCTGTCGCAGTAGAGCCAATAAAATGCTATTCAAATGTACGGCACGAAGAATTATAATTGTAGAGCGTATTCATGCGTTCGTGCAATCCATCCTCTCGGAATTCCCGATTGTGGGCGTAAAGAATCCGCTTTTAAATATTCGTAAACGAACGGAATGGCATGGTTGTTTATTGTGATCTCATTAAGGCATGCTTGGCGGACATACGTTATGTTATTTCCATGTTAATGACGTATAAGAATCCTTCACGCTCATATTTTTTTTTGTAATTAAGCAAATTTCTGGTAATTAAGCCAGTTTCGCATTTATTATACTACTTCCTACATATTTTGTGCATCGTTCTAGTTCATCTGTTCCAAGACCGAGTGCTATAAATTTGCAATAATAAATACTAGTTCGCGAACGGGAGGTAATAATCAGCAATATGAAACGTAAGATCTACTTTCTTTTGCGCGGTTTAAGAATAGCTTCCAAATACGATATATATATATTTAAAAAAATAAAAACTCAAAATGCGATTTTTAAAGATAGTTTCAAATAACTCACCCTATTGGGTTGCACGTGCCAGCTACGCCTTTTCCCATGTCTTTGTATGCCATCCTCGGAAATGGTTAGGTCGGCTCTGCTGCCGACCAAACAACCCCCCGTATCGTATTGGCCAACCAGAAGTCTCAATCGATTTCCTGGACAGATGCCCTAGGGCAGAAAAAATATAATGTAACAACACACACATAACACAGCTAACAAACAGCAGTAACAACACACATCGTTCCGAATAAATTTTTAATCGCGTATGCAATGCGTCTGCCAGCATGCCTTAAATAAAATTGAATGCATTTTTTCCCTTATATTGTAGTAACTCTTTAATGCAAAATGGATAATATTAATTTTAGTTTTATTATTATTAATTTATTTATATTATATATTTATACATAATCACATTTCTGGTATTTTTATTTTGATTATATAGTTTTTACATTAAGATCTTCTACTAAATAGGTTTGTACAAAAAAGCCAGTTGGTTACAACTTTTTAATGTCAAATAAAAATGTTAAATTATTATTATTATATTCTATGTATTATACATGTTTAATTTGTCGATTAATTTATAAATTGACTTCCTAAAAAAGCGCGGTAGCTCTTAGGTATAATTGGATGCATCGGATACGACCCTTCGAAAGGGAAGGGTCCAATTAGGCGTCTGTGAACGTATCGTGAGGTTGTCTAATTCTGTGAAATCAAGACGAAAATAAACATTACACCCTCCCTTGCAACGTGCCTTGAGAAATGAGCGTTGCCACTGCGAGATGCATACCGCGTAACTCATTCGTTTACCTCGCAGCGTCTCGAGAGTGCTACAAAGTTGTAACTCATAAATCTTCAGAGATACGAGCTTTTCGTGCACGGTTTCGGTAGAATGACATTAACGTTGCGAGCATGTTAATCCAAAAATCTCGAATTTGTATGATATCTGTTGGAATTTCAGATTTTTCAATAAATTTCGCAATAGGAAAAAGAATAAAGAAATATACGAAAGAATCTGCGATATTCAAATCAAAATTTTTTTGATCTACCTTTGATTTCGAAAATTAATGACTCAATTTTTCGCGAATCAGTCAATCTTCTTATATTTATGTAAATCTGAAAGAAAGCACGCAAAACTATACAAGTAGTAACAATATATGTATATAAGTAATGATAGTTTAATAATTTAGAATTATTTCGATCCATCACATGATATACGCGATGTCGATAGAACCAAGTTTGATTCTAATCAAATAATTAATTATAATGTCTACAGTCGCGAATATGTGATTTTCTCGCGAAAAGAATAAATAAAAAAAATTGACATTACACGTCAACATTCCACATCATATCACTCATAAAATCCACACACGCCAAGTTCGGTCAATGCCTCTACCATTAGATTATTCTGACGACGTCAGAAGTTCCTGGCTTTCCAATAAAGATCAGGAGACCGTATCATTCAATCGCCTTCCCACCCACGCGGCGTCGCCTTCATTCTCAATTACCGCCGCACACATGTGTTAAAACAGGTCGCATGTATGTCGGCAGCAGCAGTAGCGACGAGAAGAGTGTTTCGACAGATGAAAGTCGTTTTCAGGAAAAACGGTTCGATATGATCAACATTTATAAGGAGGTTATCCGAGGTCGAGACACGTATACACACATATACACACATCGAACACGGAAATAACTCCAAAATCTATAATACACGAATTAATCGATCAGTTGAATTAATTCGATATTAGCTCAGCATTTATAAATAGGAAATAAATTACCTTTAACTTCATCGTGAAATGTCGTGCTCTATGAAAATGTCTAACAATTTTTCGAAAGATATCCCCCGATTAATAATGCAATTTTTTATAACTTTTTATGTGAATTTTATTGCCATATTATTACTACATTATTTTTCCAATTTATTTTTTTTTTTTGTAACATATATATGCTTCATTCTAACATCTTTTACTTTATTATCTCTCGAACTCTAAATTTTGCTCCCAAAGATATTTACAATACCGATGTAACGTAGCAATGTAGTTGTTAGATCGATCGTAACTGCAAAATGCACGGTCGTTAATCCTATTTCTGCCTAATAACATATTGCCTCGTCATACCTTGAGAACCTTAAAGCTCTTTAGTGCATCGGCCTTTATGCATTATACAGGTATGCATAAGTAGTCGCGTGCACGTGAGACTTGTGTGTGTGTGTGGAAACCGTTGACAGCTTAATTACCACTAGATACAAATTCATTTGTTGAACGGAATAAATATCATAAACAGTTTTGTCAAAAGAAAAGTCTAAAATTAATAGAGCAAAACTATGTGGAAACCGTTGACAGCTTAATTACCGCTAGATACAAATTCATTTGTTGAACGGAATAAATATCATAAACAGTTTTGTCAAAAGAAAAGTCTAAAATTAATAGAGCAAAACTTATAAACTCGAGAGATAATAATGTTTGAAAAATATATATTTTACAAAAACATCGAAAATAATAAAAAAAAATAAGCAGAAAAAAACTATAAAATTAAAACAATTGGAAAAATAAAAAGCAATTGTCAAAATAAAATTTCAATTAATAATTAATTTAATATTCAAATTTTATGTAGCAACAAATAGTGTAATGCTGGATGTTTATTATATTAATATAATTAAATGTTTTGAATTTAATAAATAAATTTTCTGATGAGAATTGCCACGGCTTTTCATCGTCGAAGGACCATTAGTTTAAACATTATCTGGAAAAAATATTTTCTCTCGCACTTTTTCCTTTTTAATTCAAAATGATGAACGTAAATATTGGTGATTCTTAGTAATTGGCTAATCGCGCGTATTCCAATTGTACAAATCGCAGTGTGCAGTTATGTCTGATATCAGCATAAAGGCAGAGAGATCACGAGACTAAATCATCTAGCGAGATCGAGTGTCCTATTTTCGCGATAATAACGTCGTTCGAAAGAGAGTTTCATTCCGGAGCATGTCTTATCCCTTATGCTTTATAGAGACGCGCATAAATAATGCGCGCAAGAAATACGTGAAAGCATCCAACATGTGTTTCGTTAATACGATAGGTAAACTTCATTAAAGAGTAATAGATCGAGGAGAGAGTCGATTAATGGAGACGCGCAAGTGGAATTACGAGAAATCGAACGAAGAAGTTTCATGTATTACACGTTCGTCTATTACGTGTTTTCACGTAACACGTGTAATTGAATCGTATTGGAATTGGAATTTAAGTGACAGATTTAAAGACGAATTATAGGATCGTTCAGAGATAAAATACGAGCTAATCCTCCAAGAACAAAATTGAACTTTCGGTCTACTCTATAAATGAAACTTCTAAAAGTTTTTTATTCCAGAAGAATTTGTAGATGTATATAAAAATGTTAGATACTTTTCGTTAAATTCTTACCTGTCTACCTCGTAGAGCGCACAACCACCATCCCTCAAGACCAGCGGTATTTTGTTCCAGTACAGTAAGAACATCCCCTTTTCGAAAAGCCAACTCGTCGGGCGCCTCGGCGATATTGTCGTACAGTGCTCGCGCTTTCACGCATTTTTGCTGTAAAAAGAAAAAAAAAAAGATTAATACAATATACTTTTAGGCACAAGAAATAGAAATTGAAAATAATAAAATATGGAACTAATTTATAGTATAGATATATATCCGCAATTACTAGTCTAATCTTGATTATTATCTCAGATCTTATCAATAGATCCATATTTTTAATATGATTAGTGCCTCAGTGCGCGACGAATTTCTGCGAATGATTAATTCGCAAGCCCTCGCTCAACAATTGTGGCAACGCGTGCAAATTTCGCCTCAGAGCACTATATACAGCTATATATACAGGGGCCCAAACGTTCCAGCCAGACTTTGAGATTTTATAGGAAATTTAATACTGAACAAAAAGTTTCTTATAAACATGAGTCGAAAAATGCTTTTTTAAAAAGTTAGCGCCCAAAAACCTCTGAAATCACGGTTATTTTATAAACCAGTTAATAACCAATAAATAAACCAGTAAATAAACCAGTTAATAACCAATTTCAAATGTACCGAAAAGTGTTTTTTCTGCTATCGACGGTAATTTTAAAACCTATGGAGCGAACTACAATCATTTTGATCTCATTTGAAAGATAATTTAATTCTCTACAACTTTTGTTTCGGTACTTTTTGTTAAAAGACGCATACTTTCCATGATATTTGTAAAAATGTAAAAAATAATCGTAATTTTAGAGGTTTTTGGGCGCTAACTTTTTAAGGAAGCATTTTTCGATCCATGTTTATAAGAAACTTTTTGTTCGGAATTAAATTTTCTATAAAATCTCAAAGTCTGACCAGAACATTTGAGCCTACCCTATATACGTATATAGTTCTGACTCGACACTTTTCGCAGCGGATGTGCGATACGTATACTATGGACAGATGGCACATCGTCGTATCGGTGCCGCAGAAGCAATTGGTTTCATTCGAAAAGTCAACGAGCCAGGCGGTTTCCACGCACGCGCCAATTGGGTAGCATCGCAACTCGCCCTTTGGCCAATTTAAATCCATAAAATCCTAGCACCACCGTCGCGTCGCAGCCTCCCTCTCGCCCATCTGTCGCGTCTATTTCGAGATACAACGACGAGGCGAACATCTCTCTCTCCCGTTGTTGTGTTTCGCCGTCGAGAGGAGATGTAACGATCACTTAAACAGCGATCCCGTCTTCGAAGTGCACCGCCTGATAGACGCGTTTTACGAGGAAGCTCTACGACGGAGCTCCTTCGCATCTCTCTTTTTCCTCTCAAGTGAGCTTAATTGAAGTGTGTCTCGAACAATGCGCCGACCATCTTTCGGTCTTTTAAGTCTTTTCCATCTTCATCGCTGGCAAACAATTATGTCATATACGTGTATTCGGCGAAGTTCCGGCGCCCTTTAACGGAACGCATAATTAACGCGTCGCTACGACTATTAGCGCGGGAGCAATTGAATTTAATACTGAATATAATAATTGTCCGCGCTTCCACGAAAACCACGTGGAAAATTGAATTCTTGCGACGATGATAATTCGTTTCAACGGATGCATAATGCTTTTAAGTGAAGAAGAGATGCTCGTTTTCGAAAAGCGAGAGATAAATAATTAAAGAGCGAGAAATATATTGGATAACGGGAAAGTTTTAAGAGGAATAATAATAGTTCATAAAAATAAAAAGATAAAATTTAACCTTGATTTTTTCGTTAAATGAAATAATTAAAATAGAATTTTGTTTGCTGATAGTAAATCGAAACTGTAATTCATTTTTAATAAAGTTTATTCTCATTCCGTTCTCGTTTCGATAATCTCAATTCGCATCAGCGCAAAAATAATTAACCGTCAATTAACGAGAAAATATGTACGAATAAGTATATATATACCGAATAATATTAAATATTAATCAAGCCGTGTTATAACTGCTTTCTCAGCTAACAGTAAGTTTTTCGCTGCGAATCCGTTACAGTCCGTTAAGATAATAATACTTCAAATACATTACGAAATTCCATTTCGTGTCCGGCACACATGTAATATATGTACTGTCCTTTCTTTCTCTCTCTCTCTCTTTAGATACATAACTTTTAAATATGAAACCGCTGTCGCTTTAATAAAGTGCGATAAAGGCTTTCATACTCCTGCATTATCATCAAACAATGAATACTATGATATTTCACCTGCATTGCAAAACATAATGTGTAATAACTGTATGTTGCAAATGTACAATCTAGCAAGCATATGAAATATATGGAGAACTCTCCATCAGTACCATAACTAGAATCCTTTCACAGGTTTATAAGGATATTCGAGAGGTCCACAATTAATTAACATTTTTCGATAATAACACATTTTTTATATTTAAAAATGCGTACCTATCGTAAAATATATTTAAAAAAAATTAAATATATAGAAAGAAGTTTATACGAAAATAAATTCTTTAAAACAAATAAATGTCATTTTAAAAAATAACTTATAAAATTTTAACAAATGTTAATTTGTGAATTAAGTTTCAATTATTTTTTTAATTATTTTTTCTTTTACAATGTAGCAAAAAATATTTTTTAGAATATTTAATAATTATATATTACGAATATAGAATAACATATACCTTAGGTTTTTAATGAAAGAAACTCACGCTATCCGTGTATCTATTCGTGTAGTTAAAGCCGTCTAGCTCTCTATCTATTTGTATTGACGTTTCAAGTTCATTGTATATCGACCAAATACATCGATTTTATTTTTGGAACGATCAGGTTGTACTACGTTATGAATGCAAGTCCGTCAAGAATGCAGTTCGTTACCATAAAAAGACGTTTGTCTGCTCCGAACTTTAAGCCAGACGCGCAGGTACATGCACTTACCATGACCCCTTTTGACAGCTTAGTCTGGTAGGTAATTGTGTCGAAACGATCAAAGATTGAGATAATCTATAAATTTTATCGACTAATATTTTTCACATGAAAGCACACACATTAAGTATCAAATAAAATATATTATATTCTCTTTAAACAAACATTTTAAAATATAAAAATATTCTCTTTTTCTTTCAATGGATCTTTATCTTAATATTCAGTTAAACAAATATGTGATATTTTATCTAATATTCTATTATAAAAATATTTTTATCTTAATAGAATATATTTTATCTAATAAAAATTTATTTTGAATTCTATTGTGTAAAGTCACAAAAACAAAAATTTTGATAAAGTTTGATAAAAAAATTTGACTAATTATTACGTTTGCATTATATATAAACAATGCTTATATCTAGGATAATAAATTACATTTACTTTATCAAATATCTAAATTTGATATTGCAGAAAATATTTGAGAAATAATAATTTCCTAGTGCAATGTGTATTTGTGTGTATAGATATATAAGTATTTTAATAAATATTTTTTTTTGTATTTAGTATATATTTTCTTTTAGTAATTTGTATTATTTTTATAATTCTAGCTTTATAATATGATTATATTTTACACTTTTATCTCCTTGTAAAAGATAGGAAAGTACGAGTTAATATCATAATCGAGTTTGAAATTTTTCGATACTGCACATTTAAAATTAGATTTTGACAGTAGCAATGCAGGCTGACATCAAAAAGCAACTTTGATACCTACGTATAGCCCCGATCGGAACAGGGTGGTCTATACCACCGGAGACCGTATTTACGCAGCCTATCTATTGTTCGGGATAAAAAAGGGCACCCGCAGACATCTGCGTTTGTTATTTTTGGGATGAAAAAGGCATCGAAGGGCGAGGTCAAATAGCAGTCTTCATGTTTACATGTAACCCGGTTAGTTTCAAATGGAATGCAAAAAATGCAATTAATTGTTTTCGTTACGCATTTTTTTTTTCTGGGGTCTTTCATCCAACCGGTCAAGACTCCGGGTTTAAAAGTGATCATTCAATGATTCATGCACGAATAACTCGATTCATCAAACCGTTTTATAGAGAGAAAAGCCCGCTTCGTGGCAGCTCCTTTGCATAATCCCATCGATAAAAATAATCACGTCTATTCTGGTTGAGAAGAACCGAGTTGACGGAATCAAAATTGAATCGGTTTACAATCATGTGAGCAACTACGTGCAATACATATTTACTTCTAAAAGAACTTTAAATTTTCTATTTAAGATTAGAGTGAGTTAGAATATGAGTCTACGCTTTATTTACGTTCTAGGATAAGTCATATAAGAGTAAAAATGTATAAATGATTCTTTCTCGAAGAAGAAAAAATACAATCAATATTAATAATTTTAATAGTAATTTCTTAAAATAATTCAAGTAATTGATTTAAAAAAATGCATGTTTAATATATATTATAAAGGCAATTTATTACGTCACATTTTTTCACTTTTTGATTGAAAATATTTGCTATCCTATTGATACAATAATTATACGACTGAGATAATTAGATAAAAAGTGTAAAAAATGCTACAGACGGAAATACACCAGTCGGAATCGACACACATTGAATTTTTCGATACGGTTTTTAATGACAGTTTCTATTTTGAAATTTAAATTACAAGGGATGTATATTTGCCAGCCTGCATCCCTCTGCACATGGATGCGATCCAAACACGTGCGTCGTAGGTAAGTAGCCTTATACAAATACCGCATTCGACGAAGCATGTGTATATGTGTATTTCACGGAGGGTTAAGACCGCTTTGTAGACACGTGCCGTTTCAGAAGGAAGTGAAGTATAAGTTACGGTTACGTGGTTCTCGTTTTTACTGCCGGCATTAGTGTTCGCCGACAAAGAATTAATATGTTTCTTGACTACACAAAAATATACTATTCCTTCTAACATCGTTACAATGTAAATTAAAACAATGTAAATTAATTTTGTAGTAAAATGTTTAATATTATTCTAACGAGTAATGCTTAAAATATATATATATAATTTTTAAAAATAATTCAAATAACTTATTTTGGAATCACACATATTTAAGATGATATTATTTTTCGAAAAAGAACAGTTCCCTTAAATTTTTTATATAGTAGTTTGTATTATAATATTCTGTATGCAAAAGGAAAATGAATCTTTGCTCGAATTAAAACTATTTCTAGAAATGTTATATAAAACCTCTGCATCTTATATAATATTCTCCGAAACAATATTCTCTGAACTTTTGCATCAGAGTGTCCGTAAGTCTGTAATCCAATTACAAGTAAGCTTATAAGCGATGGCACGTACTATATGAAGGGTCTATAAGTGTACACTCGCGTGTAATGTTGGGGTGCAATGTTTCGTCAAAGCGCGCGATGAGCGAATAATACGATTTATTTAATCACGTGTAAATGAAACACGGGGAGCCACGCCTGTGTCAACTCCGATTTTTCAAGCTCAAATGACATAAGAGCGCACGGGCATCGATTCATTTTCCATCTGATCAAAGTTCGAAATAAGATAGAAAGAGTCATATAATCGGGTTCACAGAACTTCGTTTATCATTTCGATAGTCAAAATATCAACGACAGTCCAAATAAACATGTTTTCGGAAAAATTTCGGGACTATAAGCTTATGCTTATCAAACTGAAAGACTTATTTTAAAGGTTGTTTATTGTTCGTTCACATCATCATTTTCGATATCGTGACGCACATTTTATCGAATTCATCAATCATAAAATAATATAGGACGAAAATGATAGTAACATCGTGGAGCACGAAAGTCCAAATGGAGATAATAAAAAAAAAAAAAAACCAATACACATATATAGTTCATTAGTATAGTTACTCTGCTATTCTAATTATATAAAATCGATTGATCAATTATCATCACAGTTATAATCAACGGATAAACCGCAAATCAAAAACTTGTACAGTAATCCAGGTATTATAACATAATTCCCGTTAATAATATGTTACGAGTATAATATAATGAAATTATTAATAATGAGATTATCGTGTTTTCAATCAATATGGCTGTAGATAAGTCAATAGATTCATACTGATATGTGAGCATATCTAATTGTTTGCTATTCTAATTAATATTAAGATGTCTGGAAAATATTTTATAAAACAAACATGAGAGAGAGAGAGAGAGAGAGAGAGAGAGAGAGAAATTCGCAAAAAACTATCTTCTGTAATCTACATATGTATAATGCTTAAATTTTTAAACATATATACATATGAGAAGGCTTCATTTTACATAAAATATATTTCAAAATAAAATTTTTGGTGTTAAAATATTTCACGGTGAGGCTGAAATGACTGTATAGAAATAATATAGTATTTTTATGAAAATGTTCATACGTCTCTTTTTGCATAAATTAAAAATATATGTTTGCATTTATCATGAAGTGCGAAGCAGCGCGAGAATAAGCGAAACAGTCACGCGATGATCTAATGAAAGCAATAAAATAAAACAAGCCCAATAGAACGAATAGATTGCTTGATTGGCGGACGAATCGCCAACGAACAATCTTGGTAAGCGACTCGTTGCTAACCGTTTGTTCAACCGATGTTACACAAACATTATGTGCAAGCATTACAACGGCATATAACATGCTTTTTAACTCATAGCAAGTAAATAAATTACCGAAGCAATATTGCTCGTAGTATGAGCAAAGTCAATTTCCTACGGTATAAAATTCTCAGAGGATAGGAAAAATTAATTATTTTTTTTATATATTGCATGCACATATTTCTTAGAGAATAGAGAAATTATTATATTTACTATATTTATAATTTAAAAATGACGAGAAGAAAAGTTATTTCCTACATTTTTCAAGGATTAAAAAAATTATTAATTTGTAAAAAAAAGTTCGCAAGTTTTTTTTTTTAAATATCTTTCATCAGCGCATGAGCTTAATCACAACATCGTTAATTGCGCCGATTAAATATATCGAGAAGATAAAGAAAAAGAAAAAAATAATATACACATTCTTTCTTTCTCTCTTTCTTTGCGTATTTTAGCTGGGATCAGTGCTTTTTTAGATCGTATCTCCGTTTGTCGCGTCCAGGTGGGTACACGCTGATTGTGTAAGTAATCCGAGAATGCAATGCGACTATAAAAATACCAGGTATAAGGGGAGATAAAGGGAGTGTTCCAGATAGCTCACATTTCTCCTCGTATACAAATTCTTTTGGAATAGGTTGGTTAAAGCAGCAAAGAAAATAATTTTTAATGATAAAATTTCATTGCAATTTGAAAATGAAACTTTTGCTATTTAAACATTTTCAGCTTATTGAATTTGAAAACATGAAGATAGAATTTTTCGGGTTTTTAGATCCGTGATATTTAATCTGCAATTTTGCGTTTGAAAATTATAATCTCGAAATTAGATTAATTGCGAATTAAAATTTAGACAATTTAAAGAGTGCAGAAACAAATAATAATGAAAGCTTTATTTTACACCAAATTTGTTTGCGACAGAATTTTTATATTTAATAAGGATTAATTATAAAAAAGGATATTTACAGCTTGATATGTTAAAAAGTTACTGCGAAAAAATTTCTGATTTCTTGCTAAGGAAAATTCAATTCTAAATTGAATTGCTCGAGAAATGTAGACAGATGAACATGCAAAGGAAACTCGAGAATCACCTTATACATAAATTCTGAAATTAAGAGGTAGGTGCTGTGAATTATCTCGTGCGAGATAAGGAAATCGCGAGGTGCCAACAGGCACAGACATCTGATCTTTTCGTGCCGCGCTATAATATTTATTTGAAGTATCCTACGTGAGAGAGAAAGAGAGAGAAAGAGAGAGACAAAGACTCCTTTATAAGAGAAGGCGAGCTGGAAAAATGACGGTCTTATAAAATCATTCTTCCGCGATGTCATGCAAATAAAATTTGAACGGTCTTTTATTTCTACGGACACTTAGTAACAAATTTAAACTACAAAGGTATGTGAAACTTCTATATTTTTAATGTTTGCAATGTGCTTCGAAAATACAGAATATATCAAAAGAGGCGCCTAAAGCCGGTGTGAAGTTAACACTTCATATTCAAAAACCGAAAGTTTTATCAAGAGTTTTGTTTGTACCCTAAATAGTTCTACAATTCCTGACAGGTTTTAGAAATAATTTCGGCGGAAAACCTAAAATAATTTTGAAAATATAAGGGTCTTAACTTCCAATGGTACCGCAAAATGCGAAAAATGTCATTTAAACCATCGTATCTTATAATTTTCGAAGGGTTCTACAATTTCTTATACATATTAACAATACAGTTTTAACCCCGCCAAACATCTAAAAAAAATTTTAATTTTGAAGCTGGCACCTCTAATAATATATATATTAATATATTTATTAAAAGATTATTTCATTTTTATAAAAATGTTTACACGCTCACATCTTATATTATTGATGCAATATACATATATTTTATAATCTTCAACTATAATCTTAATACATTTGGAAAACTAATTCTATAAATTGTTTTATATGTCATATAAGATATCACATATAAAAAAATTAAATATTAAAAATTAAAAATATTAAAAGATTAAATATTAAAAGCAAATATCTTTTAAATCTCTAATTTCTTAAATAAAGAGATATACAATTCCTGAAATTAGCCTATCAAAATATATTTTCAAATTCATAAAAAGCGATTAACATATATTATTCAGAGCAACGTCAAATTGTTTGGAAACTATTGTTTATGAAATAAAAGTATATGTGTTTTTAATTTTAATTACTAACTGATTGGCTATGACTGATCTGATGAAAGATTCGAGATTAGTAGAATTGTATACGATTTAAGCAATTGATGTTAAGCGATGATACTAACTCTTTATGACTAATCTTTTAGGCGGAAGTCCGCCGGCCGGAAGTAGCAATTAATTTCGACTCGTAGCCTCATCTTCGCTTTTTCTTTCTCATTGGAGAGAAGACCCTGCTTCATACCGTTTACACTGCATTCTTGACATTCTCGGTGACTCATCGTCAATGCTCAACCTTACCAGCGTAACTTAACACATGTGACCATGATCATGTATTATAATTTTATTGAAAATATTCTTCTCCTTTCTAAATATTTTAATACATTTAATAGAGACAGAGTTTAATATTCAGAATATCGTTAAATAAACCGACCTACAAATTATATTATCTTCTTTTTGAAAAGAAAATCTGTCAAAATATTTAATATTTAATATAGAATATAATATAGTTATAACAAATATTTTTTATATATCTTATACAGTTATATAAAAAAATGAGTAAATAGATCATTGATTCGATTAAATCCCACCGGTTATTTAATACTTGATGTAACATAAACTCTGTGCAAAATGCATAAATATCTTTATTATTATAATCATATTCATAAACTTGATGTTGAAAATTTTTCGGATCATACACACATTACAAGATAAACGGTACAACTTGTAAAGTATTAGCATCTCCTCGCGTGTAATCCGCTGAATACTATTATAAACTCTTCAAACTCTCAAGACAGATTCTACAGCCTAGAGATTCGCCTGGAGATGCAATTACTAGGTTGTATAAAGTTTGAAGATGTAGTCGAAACCCTTCGAACGTGGCGCGCCACTTTTCGTCAATAATGAAAGAGCGGATCGAACACCGTCAATAATTGCCGTCGCCGTCAAGGCATTTAACAAGATTACCGCACCACTGCTGATCGATACGGCATACATAGATGACGGCATAAATTATCGTGCAATCTAAATTTATAAAACGAGGGATACACGCGAGGGATAAAGCGAGATAGGAATTTTCACGAATTTACGATCCTGAATGTGATTCGATGCGATTTCTTAATTTCAAAAGGTCCGCAATCACTGAGACGATGAAGTTCAAAATTAAAGATATATCATTTGACATTTAAATTATCTCTCCTAACTTATCGATAAATGCACGATTATTAATTAGTATTTTACTTTTTAGTATATAGATTCTTCAACGCGAAATATTGCGATATATTTCTTTTTCTTAGAAAAGAATCTTTTTGTTTCCTTCTTAAGAATAATTTCACTCTAATTTGATTGACATAATATGTAATGTTAAAAATGAGAAACTTTCAGTCTATAGGATATCTTCTTCGTTCTAGGAAATTTTTATAGAAAAGAAATTGAGTTTAAATTAGACAAGCAAAGGTTGGAGAGAGTACTGATATTATGAGATAATATTCTACACACTCAAAAAAATGTCTTGCTGATATAGGTAGATTTCTAGGTGTCACAACAAAACTTTATCGCTATTTTTTGTATCTGTTAGAATATTGTCTGTTACATATAGAATTTATAGCAGCAACATTCTAATAATATCTTCTAGAAAATTTAGGTCCCATTGCCAAATGTTAATCACTGCATTGGATAAATATGAGTTTCGATACTACAGAACGATCTTTGTGAGAAATATAACTGCCAATTATAACTGCAGCATCGAAAAATTGAGAAAAATTGTTTAAAAGAGCTAGATAGATTGAGCGCGTTATACAAATATGTTAGACGTGAGGATTATATATTCATTTGTTTCTTGCCGCTAATTTTTTCTGTCTACCACAGCCAAACTTTATAACAAGTATGATTGGCCTTAACATGGATAGGCGCCACAGAAAAACATTCTTTCTAAATTTCACAAACAGTTCAGATATAAATTCTGTCTCTGTCACTTAGATTGATTAAATGCGAAACATATGCGATATCACAGTATTTGCTAATCATTTATGTACCTCAGTTAATTTTGCGCACCAAGAAAATTTTTGCTGTAGTTGCAATACCACTTTTTTGAGTGTACGATTATTCTCACAATACTTTATGAATTATCTATGCTTTGTCTTCACAAAATATAATACTTTAAAAAATTATATGGAGATACATTTTTAAAGTTACAATTAAATATTCGCGCATGAGAGAGCGTTAGATGCGCGGCGCATTCGTTTTGATACAGAGGAAAAACGAAAGGAAGGAAGTCGCTGCACCGTAACGACTGATGTTTCCGTTTGGAGCAGCGGCGGCATAGACGAAAACTCGTCGGCGGAATAAAAGTTCCACCGGTGCTTCCACCGGAAGCAGCAGCCGTTGCGCCATTATCTATTTCGTTTTTCATTCACATACGTTCGGATGCAGGTGTGAGTACAGCTTTAGGTACGGAACACCTACGAATAATATAGTTGAGAGCGTAATAGCTCTAAAATAACGAGAATCCACCACCAAGATAAAAATTTCCACGTAAAATTCTATTCCATAAATTAATAACGTATTTTACATTATAATAGAATTATCTACAAAATCGTAGGAATGCATATTATATGTACTCTCTGTTTGATATAATAATTCAATTTGAAATATATAATTCAAATACATATATAATTGAGTAAAATAAAGCCTTGATATAATTCAGTTGCGTGACAGTTGCTCGAATAATATTGCAAGCGCTGTGCTTTTCGTACGGAAAAATGTATCACGAGAAGCGAAACCGAACCGCCTATTACAAGGGTGAACGACACACCCTCTAGGATAAGGGTTCGGTTGCGCATCGTGTAGGAAACCGTACGAAGAATAGCTGGAAAGAAAATATCTAACATCGAAGAAGATACTTCGTCGTAACCGAAAAGGCTTCTTTTGTACGAAAATCCGTTACAGAGAAATTCATGAGTCGAGATAAACTTGCATTAACTTCGCTCTAATCTCTCTGTGAATTTATTTGGAATATTTAACATTAAGACTGTTATCTATAATGACATTTTTTCATAAAGTTTCTTTATTAATATTATTTAAAAATAAAATTAAAATAA
>NW_021850355.1:75756-79413 GCF_003651465.1 Formica exsecta
GTCAGCATATTCGTGTCTATATCAGCTGGGCGTAGATCAATCGCACTTGTAGCGACAGGTGGTGCGTTGACAATGCTTCGTGTAGCGTGTTCTCGGTACGTTTCCATTATTCAAGTACTTTCGTGCTCCAAATGCCAGATCGTGGAAGTGAAACAACCCTAAGAGAAAACAAATCGTACGGATCATTAAAGTTAATGAATCAATGCGGGGAACAACTTATAGTCTCATAGTCAAAATTGCACGCTGTTACACTTTGCTATGACTAGCTATGACTAGCTATAAGTTTCTATAAGCATATTCTACTTATCGAGATTATAATTTTCGCTTCGTGCCAATCCATTTGTCTGTCGATTAGATGCAACGTTAAAATAGTGCATTTACTGTCTTACTATAATATAATGCATAGCCGCTTTCTCCACGTTCCTCAGAATACATATTTCATAAAAGAATGTAAATATTACACATTTATGTACCATATTATTCATTTACTTAATTAATGAACTTGTTATTAAGAAAAAATGTGTAATTATATAAAAGTTCTAAATTTATTTGTTATATTCTATGAAAAATGTTTTATATTTTATAACTTTCGCAAATACTCTTAATTGCAGTTTTTAATTACATATTGATTAAAGATTTTTATTTATTTTTTTAAATAAAAGCACATTTAATTGCACACTCAAAAAAATGTCTTGCTGATATAGGTAGATTTCTAGGTGTCACAACAAAAATTTATCGCTATTTTTTGTATCTGTTAGAATATTGTCTGTTACATATAGAATTTATAGCAGCAATATTCTAATAATATCTTCTAGAAAATTTAGGTCCCATTGCCAAATGTTAATCACTGCATTGGATAAATATGAGTTTCGATACTACAGCTAGAACACTCTTTGTGAGAAATATAACTGCCAATTAAAACTGCATCGAAAAATTGAGAGAAATTGTTTAAAAGAGCTAGATAGATTGGGCGCGTTATACAAATATGTTAGATGTGAGGATTATATATTTATTTGTTTCTTGCCGCTAATTTTTTCTGTGTACCACAGTCAAACTTTATAACAAGTATGATTGGCCTTACATGGATAGGCGCCACAGAAAAACATTCTTTCTAAATTTCACAAACAGTTCAGATATAAATTCTGTCTCTGTCACTTAGATTGATTAAATGCGAAACATATGCGATATCACAGTATTTGCTAATCATTTATGTACCTCAGTTAATTTTGCGCACCCAGAAAATTTTTGCTGTAGTTGCAATACCACTTTTTTGAGTGCATATTTTCTATATTTTTATGTGATATCACGCGTAAAAACTGAGATATAAAGTCGTGCATTTTAATGAATTATAACACGAGATAATAAGGCAAAAAATTGTTTCATTATCTAGAGTTCAAATCTTTTTAAATAAATAATTATAATTGTTCTCAAAAAAGAGAAATTGACATAAAACAATGTTGTTCGAAATTTCCCAGATCCTGGGGCAAACGGGCGTTAAGAATCACGCCACGTAGGCGTTGAACGTGATTAGGTGCCCCAGCCTGTAATTCGTTCGACGGCCACTGATACCTCATAAATATGCATAGGTGCACCTCATATGCGCATCCTGCGTGGCGGAAGGGGAAGAAGGTTGACCGAAAACGTGAAGGTCTTCAGGACGAATGGATAATCAGGAGCCCTTTCGCTTTATCCGCGCCCGCTTCTCCCCCTCCCCCTCACCCCACCCACTTGCGGGGTAATAAAAGGCCGAGATCCGTCTGCTGAAGTGTCCCTGTTCGTGCTCGCTTTTTAAACGAGGGTGCATGCAACGAATGCGAACGGAAAGCACGCGCTTTCATTGCGTTTGAGAGAATGAAATATTTAGCAGCGTCTGTTCATTTCGCGTCATGTAAATTTCCATCTTGATGCTTGATTTGCATACAAAATGGTATTTTGTAGCCACACACATTACAGATAAATTAATCTTTAATTCACCACATTATCGCTTCTTTCGTAAGTTCATTATTCTATTGCACTCTGCGTAAAAATGAAAGAAGAAAAAAATGAAAATATTGCTAATAATAAATATAGTATTAATTATAAATATATTTATACAATAATTCCTCTCTTCTTCTGTTCTTGCGCATTAAAGTTTTATATTTTATTCGCACCAAAAAAATTTATAAAATTTAGATTTATAAGAAATCATGGTGTTCTAAAATTTCTATTCAAAAAATTTTGATTTAATATTTTAAAATAACTATAATTTATATCAATGAGTCTTTCTCTCTCAAAGTATAAATGCATTCAAATCGGTGGTGATTGTTTGTACACATACATACACACATACACGAAAAGGTAGAAACTTGCTCTCTCACGTAACGTATACTGAAATTGCCGATCATTAAGAGCATCCGGTCTCTGAAATGCCGGCCCAAGTTTACGAGACCAGTTTCTGCACCCGAATCAATTTGCAAGGGCCACGCGGAGTGTTGTCGATCCTCGCTCTTCGTCGCGTGAATGAGAGAGAATGCTACATATGTATATACTGCAATGCACATATATATTCCTCGTTCTGCATATGTGCATCGCGACAATAATAGTAATTATTGCTACGCAAGAGAGTAGTAGAGTATGTCATTATACTTAATGTTCCTCATAGAACGAGCGTGTACTTTTGCAACGGATATGCAATTTAATAGTAAGCTGCAAAGGAAGTAATTTGAGAAAAACTTAAATGTCCAGAATTTAATATATGTTTGTAAAAAGCCTGATAGATACAAATCTCACATTTTATAGAAGACGTGAATATATATAAATATCCATATATGAATATATATAAATATCCATATGTTCAAAGCTTTGTATTATCTTGTCAGCTTAGCAGTTGAGCGTTTGCGGGTTTAATTTTTTTCGTTTTATTTTAGCGAAGAGAAGTGAATCTTTAAGCTCTGTATTTGTTCCGTTTCGTCGACGTAACACATGTCGCCATCGACGTTCGACCGTCACGTTTCCGACTATCGAATCTCTCATGGTTGTAGAGATGTGAAATCATGAATGACAACTGGCTCAGAGGTTAAAGGTTGAGCACCAGTGAATGACAGGACGAAACATTTGGTTCACACGTGATAAGACAGTAGGGTAGACAGTTTCATCTTATTGCAGCGTATATAAATTTGCTGTTGTATTATTATATTGTAAAATTGTAAATGTATCCTGCACGAAACAGTTATAACTTGTCACGTTCATGTAGTAGTTCTGTCTGGTTTTAATATTAATTTACGGGACATTTAGCTTACTTTAAGATACTAATATAATGTGTTTGAACTTTACGAACATTATATCGCTATAAAAGGAATTTGTGCATCGTGCATAATACGATATTGCTTAAGATCTATCGCTGAATAGGATTTTAATTATAAAATTTCACGCATGCAAATCGGAAATTATTTAATTGGAAATTATTTTTTACCCATCATTATTTTTGCTCAAATATTTTTTAAATCGCAATATTAATTAAGGGAGATACATACCTTTACAGCGCAACGATTTGATAAAAACTTTTTTTTTAATAATATTAATACATATTAAATACTTAAATAAAAATTTTCAGTTAAAATTTTTTTTTTTTTTTAAAGTTACGAATATTTGCAGATTTATGTTTTCATGCACGATGTG
>NW_021850355.1:79610-109709 GCF_003651465.1 Formica exsecta
CACATCGTGCATGAAAATATAAATCTGCAAATATTCGCATAACTTTAAAAAAAAAATTTTTTGTAAGCTGAAAATTTTTATTTAGGTATTTAATAATATTATATTAATATTATAAAAAAATAAAAAGTTTTTATAAAGTTGTTGCGCTTCAAAAAAAAATCTAGAAAATATACTCATTTTTCGAGAGTTCAAACGGGTATGCCCCCTTAAGACGAAAAAAATTGTAATATTTTTAAATAAATATTTAATTAATATAATCTAACAGATCTTTTATATTTCTCTCTCTTCATATTCTTAGTCACACTTTCCACTTTTTTCATTCAATTTTTCCAGAACGAAGTGCTAGTCCAATAAAAGATTCCAATAGTACTATTGCAACTTCCACAGAAAATCGCAGTATCCTGAAAGCAGTTGTTATAGAAATCTCTCAAGAGCTATACAGCGGCCACCCACGTGTGTCTTGTATTACACGCATTGTCGTCTCTTCGTTGCGGATTTTAAACGCCTTGAGACGGCGATGACTCGGACGTAAAAAAAAGCAAAAGAACCTCAAATCCTCGAGGAGACGAAGGACAATATGTTTCCTGAGCACTTTTAAAGGCTTGGTCATTCATATCACTAAACCGGTGTTAATAAATCCCCAGAAAAAATCCAAAGAGTTTGGTCAAATATCCTAGTAAATATAGAATGAAATAAACGACGAAGTATATTGTGATGCAAATAACTTAATCCTGTTTATAGAATCTCGATGTTTAAATACTTAAATATTATTTTGAAGCCACTCTAAATTTTACAAATCAAACATTTATATACTATATATTTATATATTATATATTTGTATGAATAGTATCTATCAGTTTTTACTAATATTTTAAGCCTGTAAAATTTCATCGACTTTTTTACTCCTTCATAATATTCTTTTTTTAAAGTTTCACGCAATAATTTGTTCAATTGCTTTTTTTTTATACGCCAAGTATTTTTTCATATTTTATATAGTCGCTCTATATCTTTAACGTAAATGATACGTTATAAATAATTTAGATAGACATGTAATCCGATACGAAGATGGAATCGAATCCCCTTTTTTTTCGATACAAGCGTAGATTGCGCGCGACGCGAAGGTAAATATTCACGCTCCCCTATCGCATTTTCATTCCGTCATGTATATTAAACGCATCCAGTTGAACGATCGATGACATTTGCGAATAACCGAATAGGAAATGGAAACCTCACGCGGATGCATACCTGCCGGATGCATATTCCGCGTTACCTTTTGTTCGCGCGCGAATCCTCCCTCAAATTATCGATGGCGCGCTCCCGAATGCGTTATGGTATAATGCCTGTGTATGACATATGCACGGGTATATTTAAACCCGTTGCATTCTGACAATGAGAGAGCTTAATAAGAGTACGACTTCCGGCGATTCTTATACGTATATTGTTTTACGACTGCACACAATATGGTAAAAACGCGTATAATTTTGTTGTATATAATTCGATAATTGTCATAAAACTGTCTATAATTTAATGGATTTTAATTTTAAGATATTCTAGATACACATACAAGTGCATTTTTAATTATAATTATTTGTCTTATACAAATAACTACTATATAAAAATATATGCATATTTGCATAAAAGAAGAAATACATAATTTGTTTTATCATTAGAAAGTAAATAATAGAAAGAGAAAATATTCCTTGCAAAGAGTACTATTTCAAGCAATCTCCAACTTTTCTATAATCAGATTAAATACACCGATCATTGTAAGGACGTTTCAACATAATCTGCAAGTGCATCGGCGGAATGCAAGCGAACAGAAGGCTGGCAGTACTTTGCAAAGACGCTCAAATGTCGCCGGAGTGTCAATCGCATCGATCGAGAGGCATCGAGTGTAAAATCAAGATGGATGTTCCATTAAAATCGCGCTGTAGATGGATCTGACGCTGCTTGTCAGCTGTCACATCTCTCGAAAGAGTATAAGGATTGCATTCATAAGAATCGTTGCAGCGATCTCGGCGTGATCCTCATATGGCGATGATGCGCCATCGCCGTATCGATTCCATTGCTGTTTCCGTTGGCTTTTTATCTTCGCTGAGATCTTTCTCTCCCGGGTTGCATCGTTTTTATCCAGTTTCTGCCCGCTCGCATTCCTTTGATAATTTCAATATGATACTAAAAACTCGTATCAACTTTGCCTATCGATATTAATCTCGATATCAATGCTGTATATAATGTGTATATATTGGTAATATTATTATTAAAAGTCTACAGAAAATTTCAATTTTCGTTTGTTTTGATGTTTTGGTAATAATTCTACACAAAAAAATTGGAAAAGATTAATCTCTTAAGAAATGAGTGCAATCATTATAATTTGCACAAAATCAACTTCTGTGACGACTTTATTCGTTCTTACTTTTTTATAAAATTATTTCTTTAAACCGGTCATTCTTAAATCATAGTTTATTGAATAGAATAAAAAATGATAAAAATTAGGCCAGTGATTTTTGGGCTAGAGAATGGAAAAAAAGATATATAAAGGTTGAAAAACATGTTTTTATAATATAAGAGAGCGTTTCAAAGATTTCGACGCCATTCTTATACATTTAATATATATTTTTTTAATATTTAGACATAATTAAAAATCATTTTATATAATACAAAATGTGTGTGTGTGTGTGTGTGTGTTTAGGAAATATTATCTTTTCTTTAAATAAAAAGAATTTTAGTTATTTTCAAGTGCACTCTCCTCTTAAGTAGCGCGTGTAACTTTTACGAGCCTCCCTGTACGTGATTCCTTACTTTAAGATCAAGAGCACTTTACCCGTAATAAAAAGCTTCGAAGTGGAAACAAACGAGCGGTCTATTCAAAATTTCGGAAGCTTCCCGAGCATGACGAGATCTGGTCTTCATCTTGAACCACAAGAATCACGACGGATCGTTGTTAATCGGACCAATGCGCCTTCATTTTTAAAACGTCTCTGGTTTCAAAGTCTCCGCGGAAGTATGTCTGCTCGTTATTTATTCTTTCGAATCTCTGAGAAACTTTGTCGAGAGAACAAATACGTATAAACACAACTGCTAATAAATTGAACGACACATTTAACGGAGACATAATTTTTCAGATAAATGCATCAAGCTCATTTATAATTTTTCGTACAACTGTGTTGAAAAATATAAACGGTGCATGTAATACGCTGCACATTTTGCTTAAAATATCTCTAGATTTAAATTTCTCAACATTATATCGCGAAATCCCTTTATATACTATAGCAAATTAACAAAAAGAAAAAAAGCAAAAAAAATTGACAGTAATAGAAACTCTCAGGAGAGCACACACACATATCAAGTATGATCATTCATTAGAAAATTTTTCATGTAACTGAATGTAATTTGCATAATACGCACAAATGATTAAGCATTCTAATGATTCTAACGTCACAAATTAACTAGAATCAAACAAACCGCAGGCATTTCGAGTAAAGGACGGGCAGATATCCACTACACACCAAAACGATTTAGCCCTCACAGAATTTCCGGTTAATCGAACTCTCCCGCTTCCGGCGAGGAGATCGACGAATCGTGAAATCGAAGGGTATCGACAGATAATTCGATAGAATCGGTTCTCTACTATCTCCTTCGTAGACGAAAATAACAAGTTTGGAGTTCTTCAATATGCGATTTCTTTATTTTGCGATTTTCTTTTAGCGTGCAGCAAATATTTCAAAATTAATCAAAAGTTGTAAAAAAGAATCTTTTTAATTAAATTCTATCCTCAAATGTGTAATTACATGATAAAATTTTAATAATGCTAATTAAAATAAAGAATTTATCCAAATTTAATAAAAAATTATTCATATTTAATAAAAAATTTTCATGGTTTATCAATATATCGTACACAATAGCGGATATATTATATTACATGCACAATACATTTGCGAAATCAAGGAAGGTTTGAAAAATGGAACATGCATATATTATTAATTAATTAAATATTCTTAAATAATCTCCTTTTTTATAGAATTGACAATTTAAAGTTTTACCAATATTTACATATGCAAAATTGATGAATCCAAATACGTCTACATTATAAACAGTTTTAAACCTGCAATGAAGCTATTATGAAGTAAATATGCTGTTATCGTGGTTCGATTAATTTTAATTTAAACGATACCATTGTCATGCGTAATGATAACTAGACATTCAAAATGCGATGCAAAACGATGGAAGTGCGCAAATGGATTATTATGCATTTATCAGAGAATGAAATGAGTAATATTTAATTGGCTGGAACTATATAAGCGGTACAGATATAACATTTATCACATTACGGGATTTATAAACGAAAAACATTGCGAAAACTTTGTTCTAAAAGATAAAAATCAATATCTTTGAAAAATCAAAATTCTATCAATTATGTATAACGAAATTTTGAGAATATTCTTTCTCTCTCTCTCTTTCTCTCTCTACAGGAGAGAAAAAATATTTGTTAGCGTTAAAAATATAACGGAACATTCAAAGAGTGCTCGCGAAACACGGCTGTTCTGCGGAACAGTAGTTGAAGGACACCACCTGCAGAAGATAAACGACGCCGCGTTTCGGTCGTATTTTTCGCGATGTTCGCGAGCAGTAAATAAGAGAATCCAGAATCCAAGTCTGGCACTCGCGAAGTAGTGTACGAGTACGTTGGTTATACGCGCGGTAATAAATACTTTCGAGACTACACGAGAGAAAGAGATTGCAGCTGGTAACCGTCCAACTGTTGAGCCGCGAACCGCATATATAAATCGGTAAAAGACTTTTTAGATTTTACGGCAGGTAATACATATACATACGTACATATCGCGGGAACTTTGCTGGCAACATAGAGGTAGGTCGATGACTGCTATCGACGAGATCGTTATTTCTCGCGGTCGTTGTATATTAACTCTTGAAATTTAACTTTGTAACAGCGAACGCGCGTGTAACGTATTTTGATGATGGTGTATGATTCCTCAAAGATTCATGAGATCTAATGATTGATGGTGATGAGCGAAACATTATGAAATTATACCTAATTAACTATACTCTACGGGATGATTAAATGTGTATAATCGTAAATATGAATTACTGCTATTATATTATAGAAATTGACTATAGTAAAAAATGTATTTTTTAAATTTATTATATAAAATACAAAACAGTATGTATTAAAATTAATTATATGACAAAAAAATAGAATTTTAAATTTATATATAATATTTAATATTTATAATAAAATTTATAAATATAAAATTTTCATAATTTTCTGTAAATATTAGTAAGTTAATAATATTCATAAAAATATAAGCTCTTTTATACCTATAAAAAATAAAAAATCTAAAACGCCATAAACTTAAAAATCATTTTTTGTTAACAATTTTGTGTTGTACTTTTATTTTGTAATATAAAAACATGATTAAAATATAATATTGCAGAGTTAATAAAAATATATATGTATAAAGCGTTCAACTATATATTGCAGATAAAAGTTCACTCCAATTCTACGGATAATCCCCGTTCTTTCACGTTCATCCTCGTCATTAATATTCCAATCAGCCGCGCGCGCGCCGCGTTCACGCTTGATATCGATCAGATACTTTTCTGCCGACGACGCACACCATGGCTTCGAATATCAACGAGACGGCGCACCATCGATGACAACGAGGAGAGAGCTCTAGGCAGCATGGGAAATTTGCGCGTCGATGAGAAGATATTAACTTACGGTTATGGTTATGATTATGAGTTTCTTGATAGGATCAATTTAATCGATAAAATAAACGATCACGGAATGTAGTGAAAGATCGATTTTCATTTTCTCCGTGACTGAGAATCCCAAGCATGCCAATCTCTATAGACGAATGGATCTCGGATATTTGACTCTCCCATCGACCTTCCTATGTGTTATTTATCAAATTCTAAGTACGCTCATCTAAAATCATTTATACGTGTGTATCGAGAAGGTCTTTCAATTTTATTAAATTATAAAATATATATTTAGATCGTTTTTTATCTCTAAATTTCAATATGTAAACAACAGTAAAAAAATAAATCATAATTTAATTCAATGGCATTTTTATTGCATGAAAAATAGACTTTTTGATAATGGACTTTAGTTTAGACATATAACTGCGCTTTTACACCAGCGACTTGCAAGTGCATTGCGTGCATTATTCAAAGCGAAAAGAGATATCTCGAATGATCCTACGCACCGCACCTTCACGGAGAGGCGTAAGCACGTAATAATTCTTTAACGTCGGAACAGCCGGCAATAATTTATCGAGATAGCACCATGAAGTCAAATGATAAAAGTGCCGGCAACGCGTAGGCCCACATTCTAAATTGCGTTGTCACACCGATACAATCGATACTATTCAAACTTAACGGAACAATTGAAACATGAGATGATATCAAACGTCCTAATAAAATTCAAGGCAAAATGTTTCGATTGCATTAGATACTAAATTAAATAAATAATAAATGCGATAATAATATGACATTAAATAGACAGGATCAAGTTACAGATAAATTAACTGTCAATTGTTCCATAAAAAAATTTAAATATTTTTTAACAACAGCCATTATTTAAGTTCGAAGTTGCGCGTATTTTAGGAGAATTAAATTATTTAAATTAAATTTAGAATTACCGATATAGAAAAGGATACGAGATATACTTTCAATGCGTATCAACAAAACATACCGATCAGCTGTCGCATTTTTAAATAATCAATGTCGCCGTAGTTTACCGAGTCTGTTCCACGCGATAACTGTCAAAGTCGAGAAAGACATTAGAGAAAATACCGACGACGGTTCACTATGGCTGGCCGTATCTCGTTGCGCTGTATGACGTGAATCGACCCTCTTGCGCCGAATTACGACCGACCATTTTGCCCGGGCGAACAGCCTGAGTCCTGCCTGAGTCAACAGTAACCGTTAGGGCGCGTATACACACATAGTATCCGGGGTTAATCTACTCCCCTCGTGGCTAGTTTCCGCGAGAAATTATTCTCGCTCGTTTCGTCACTCGACAGACGACGTATCACGGGTTTTCACCCGCACAGGGGACCAATCGGCATTTGAGAAAGCTAACAATAAGTAATATACACACATTTCAGTATATATATCATTAATTCAGTTTATATTTCTTTTCATATGAGAGAGCTTGAGATGAGTTTTGGTTCTAATAAATGAATAGATAATAATTTATGTTAATAACCTAAGGAAAACAACATTTAAATGATCTTTTTTTACATAAATTGTTTCAATTTAGTTATTTATTATTTTTTATATATATTATTAGTTATATTTTATATATATTATTATTTATACATTATATATTTTATATTGCAATGCTATATTTATAATTGACATTGAGATCATCAGTAATTATTCACTGCTTTTCAATGATAATACATTGATTCTGTTTAAGAAAGGATCGCGTATAACGTTAAATTAAAAAGACGGCAATGAAATACTATGCATACATTGAATAAAAATATTGAATAGCTGCTATTGTACAAGATAATGAAGCTCCTCGCGAGGAGATGCCAGAAATACAGAATACGAAAGAGTATATATAAAACTATCGCGTATCTTAATGAGAACAACAAATTGTCTTCGTGGAAAATTGCCCGAGTTCTTTTCGTGTCGCACGATTCTATCGAGAAAGAGATTTCAATTTCTCATCCTTTCATGTTCGTCGACCATTCGATACGCTATCCAAGCGGGTCAGGCAACCAGCCAGGATGGCAACGTTTGTTGCCTCTTTTCGAGGCAATCCGCGAAGGCACTCGGCCGAAATTACATCGTGGAAAGCTTTCCCACGGCTCTTATGTCAGGCTCTCTCAGGATATTTCAAGGACTGTCCTTACGTGATGTTTCCGCGGCGTTCTAAAATTTTTGCCGTTAAATGATTCTTAGATAAGATTACGTCTTGTCAACATCTTACGATTATCATTCTATCAGAAATGATCTAATTGGGAACCAAGATTCTAAATTCAGATAACTTTAAAGAATTACGAATTGTGTGTGTGTGTGTGTGTTCAACTAAAAGAAAAAATTCATGTCTAATTGTTTCCATTCCTTGCCCATAGCTTTCTTGTAATATATAACTCATACTAAAAAAATTTTTTCAAGATACAAGATATCTTCTTTTTCACAGTTTATCAAATTTTAAAAAAAATAATATAATTATATAATAAATGAATATAAAAAATATGATTGACAATTTAGATGTTTTCAAATTTACTTTACACGATAAGACGATAGCAATTTGATTGTTCCCTTGTATTATATCATATTACGGTTTTATTTTTATTTCTAGAATAAAGATATGTCCTCTCCCAATTTTAATTTTTTGTTTTTTAAGAATTAGTATATATTGGAATTTACAGATCCTTTATGTAATATATTTATATACTATTTTCAATATCATAAATTATACAAACAAATGAAAAAAATAGAAAATTAAAAAGCAACAAGTACGTAAAGATTTCTCTCGCGAAGCGAATAAAATATTTCGAATATATCAGAGCAAAGTTATTCACTGAATCAAACTTTATACGACGCAATCGATCTTGGGACATCGTACATTAATGATGATAAGATTAGATAATCTTACAAGCGCGATATTTATCCAAGCATGGATCGATACTATGCATACAATCATGACGGAATATAAGGTCTAACGTTTTGTATTCAATATACATACAGTGATTAAATTGAAAATATAATATTAATAAATATAATTAAAGAATTATATTTTATTGCCTTATAAATATGAAGAAAAAATAAAAATAAATAAAATAAAATTTAATAGAGTAGAAATCAAATAGAATTGAGCAAAATTTGATTCAATTATTTAGTATTATGTGTATTACAATCGTTCCTCATTTCTTAGATGCATTTTGATTTATAATTGAATTTTGATTTGATTAAATAAATAAATCTATTTAATTAGATATTTATAAAGATATTGAGATATAAAATCTGCGCAACCCAACACAGATATGTGATAATCTCGGTATATCTTGCGTAGAGAAAATACAAGATTTCACAAACATAATTCGCACATAAAAAAATTGTCCACAAGAAGAGATACGCAACAGATTTGTCTCGGCATCATGAACGTGCGCGTGTGGCAATAAACTGGTTTTTCCATGAGACGGCGAGTTCAGAATATAACTAGAAAAGCGAAATAGAGGCGCGGAAAGAAAGTGGAAAGAGGAAGGAAGGCGGAAATAGAGCGCGCCAACGTGCCTGGCACAAACATACCACTTGGGACATATTGTTAAAAATCTCCCTCTGCAAAGAGTGCACGTGCAATGATAACTTAAAACACCTTAAAATAAGCGGTGAGTAGATTAATTTCATCATAAACGTTGCAGAACGTAAAAAATGACATAATCAAATTACTTGACCAAAAAAAACGTGTCTGCTATTCAAAAATTTGATATTTAAATTGAGTTAATTATCGTTTTTTTCATCATAGCAATACATAACTTTGATTCAAAATTAATTTAACTGATTTATTGAAATAAATATTTAGTTTACTCTCTCTTATATATGTAAATATGTATAAAATTAGAATAACTTGATTTAATTGTATAAATTAACATTAAGTGAACTAAATTAAATTATTCCGATAAAATCTGTAAATTGATATCCAAGAAAGCTTTAATACTTATCGTATATAAATTATGAATTATGTATTGTTATCAATAATTACCAACAATCAGATTCTAATTAAGATTCAAAGCTACATATATACGTATGTCATACAGATGCTTCGAGTAATGTAAAATATGCTAATGTTAATAATCCGCCGAAGGCTCGCTATTGCTCAGCTTGGATTATGTTAATCAGAGATTTGCAGCGGCATTGCAGCAGATGCCACGACTCGACGAGATAAACGAGCAATTAAACCAGACGCATGTTCCTCAGCTCTCCGTTTTCCTCTCGTACGAGATTTTAAACCGGAGGGTGTTTCAAACACACCCTTCGCCATCGTGTAGCGTGATCGCCCCTGTCTACGAAAGATTAGATTCTAGCTAGAGGGTGGAAGCCCGGAATCTGCAGCAACGTCGTTCGTTGATGGAATTCATGTCGGCTCTCCTTCCGCTCTCTTACGTTAACGAGGAAATATTGTTTACCTACTCCTGCTCTCCCTCTCTTTCTCTCTCTTTTGCATGCGCAAGACGATCGGAAAATAAAATTTTCTTTGCTATTTGACGGATTTTCCCGAGCTCTATATATATGTATATAAAAAATTGCAGTCTTCGACCTCGGACTGAATATTGAGTTTCAATAAAATTAGTTCATTATTCGAAAAACTGAAGCGATTTAGTGCGATACCGAATTATATAAAGCAAAGGAAGAATTATTTTTACAATCGGCTATTAATTTTTTAATTGTCTTTATTATATGCGTATCTTTTATCATAATAATTAGGAAGTGAAATATCTCGGAGTCAAAATTTATAAAGCTCAATTCTAGGACGTGTAATAATTATGACTTATGAAAATAAATTTTATATGAATTATTTCATTCCATTTAAATTTCGAACCATTGTTGCGGAAAAAAACATATACGCAATCATCATTGAATTTCTATAAAGATCCTTGGTTTAATGCGGGCGGCGGAACACGAGTACTTCCTGATGGCTCGCGAAGGTTAAATTAGTTTCACCCACATCTAACGAATGTTTCGTCATTTGACCCACGACCTATCGCCGCCATGACATTACAGCCGTGGGATGATGACTTGTCATGGAAGCCATCATGTAACAGCAGAATTTTATCTCTCGTTTGACGAATTGATCTCTGAATCAGAAAATTCTCTTACATCCGAATTGCTTCGATAAGTACTTAGCTAAGTAAATAAATCTCACGAAATATACAATATACCGATTATTTAATTTAAATATTGTAAAAATTCGAGGAAAATTATTAGAAAACATAATTGATCATTAATTTCAAGTTACTTATTTTTTTATATATAAATTTATTAATTTAATATTTTTCTAAAACAATTTTATATAAACTTTATTAGTTTTTTTATTTCTCTCTATGCAAATATTATTTTAATCTCTTATCTTATATAATATATTCTATTTTTTACCGAACAATATATTTTTATATTATTCTAGTGGTTACATTAAAAAAAGAAATAATATTTTGCAACGCGTTATTACAATCGGATAAAAAATGAATTGTGCCTCCGGTGAACATTGAATCAAGTTAAAAATAATAATCCAACTTCTATAGAACGCAACCGAAATGAATTACGCTGTCGCCCTTGTCCATAATTTTATTCTTTCCTATTATTCTTCGAAAAATATACAGAGGATGAGAGAAAGAGAGATATAAGTCCTTTAGTGTTCTTTTTGTGAACAATCGCACCGTTGCTGGTGGTCCAGACCAGCTCAAATAAATATAGGGATTCCGCGGACAGTTTTCCTTAGAAAAAAACGAACAACAAAACGTTTATAAAGGTCGCAGGAAGTTGTGAGAAGAGCCAGATTTACTTCCCGTGAGCTTTACCGATTTCAATCATAATTATATAACTCAGCGATAATAACGATGTGTCTAAAGTTCCGATCTTATTTCTGAGAATAATTTTAAAGCTTCTTCCTTTTAAAGCTGTTTTAATTTTCCTCTACAGTTATAAAAAAATACATTATTCTAATAATCACATTATTGTACTTTATAAAGAGTCATAAAAAAGAGAATTTATGTATTACGTTTTTCTAAAATTATTCTTGATGAAAAAATAACGTAATATTTATGTAAAATGCAATTCTCGTTATTTTAAAATAAATATAAAATAAGATAAAAAAAATATATTCAATCGAGAAAAATATGATAAAGATTTTGCTACCATAAGTCAAAAAAATAAATGTGAATATTTTACAGCCTGAAATAAAAAATTGAATTAAGAAATTGTACGATAAATTGAACTGATTCTCATTCGTATCGCACTGTTGCATCGTATATAATAACGATAGTTCGAAATATATCCGCGTGTGAACGTTTTATTTGTATGCGGTATTAATTCTCACGGAGTCGCGACGGCGAAGAAGATTCTGCGGAAGAAAACGAAAAGAGCGAGGATACGATGATGGTAGAGCGTGAAGGCAGCAAAGTGGAGAAAATGAAAAAGCAGTACCGCCCGCGGCAGGTAAACCGCGCACCTGCTCTATATAACGTAGGATATGTCAAACGCGACAATGAAGTCTCTTTGAATGGAGAGGCAAAAAAAAGCTCATGGAAGACTGAATGGAATAATCTGCCGCATCTCTCGCGCATCACGATCTTCTACAAAGTGTTTCAAGAAGAATTTCTCGGCCATGTCCGGCAATATGTTACGCGTTACGCAGTTGATTTTGAATTGAAAAGAATGCAAGTAAAAGTCGAAAAATCGCATAATTGTATAATTATTAAGAATTAGATATACCTATTTCTCAACAGAGAGAGAGAGAGAGAGAGAGAGAGAGAGAGAGAGAGAGAGAGAGAGAACAAAATTTTTTATGTAGAGACGACTCAATGAAATTTAAGCGAAATTTTGTTTTAATTAAAATAGATTAATATTAAATAAATAAAAAATAATAATTATGATAATGTTAAGTAAAAAAACTCTCAAGTAATTCTATATTATTTACTCTAAACCTAGGATATGTGTATAAATATTTAAAGTATCACAATTCAAAGATTTTGCTTTCGCGATAATGATATAAACATTTTTATCACTCGATTTTGCAGTAAATGTCCTTTACAATTTCTGATCTCATTTACATCATGCAGATATCATGCGACATGCATCCGAATTGAATTTTATCGCTCGATTATTCCTTCACAAATTTTTAAAGTACATATTATTCGCGTGGCGAAATATAATTAATTACGAGCCGAGTTTATTTCGCGTGTTAACGCATTAGTAAATCGCGCATTTATTCGTAACAGAATACAGTGCAAAATATCATCGAGATATATCACAAATCCAATCAAACAGACAGGCTGAAAAAAATGAAACCGTAATTTAACGCTATGCTAAAAATATAACGCATTCAATTTCCAGGCGAAAGTTCGTTTCTTTTTATCTCGAAAAATGCTCACGAAAGACACTCACATCCTGCATCCACCGATGCTCCAGAAATATACCTTGAAAAGGTTGCGTGTCCTGTCGCGACGCGTGAATGCTCGCGTGTGTAAAGTATCCCGAAGACCGTGGGAATCGCTATAGATTATCCCCTCCATGTATATTGGCAATATCGGTATGTTCCGAATGTAGGTAGACCAATAATCCGACGGATTACAATCTTTATACAAATATGTAATAAATATGTTTTTATAATAGATACATGTGCCTGTGTATGTATAATAATTTAATTAAACCGAAATAAAAATAAACACGCTGTAAATTGCGCGACTCATTTCAAAAACGCAGGCGTACAAGAAACCGTCATTATGTAATCCATTGTCTATCTTCATTGGGAACAGTTAGCGACAGTTGCGAATAGAGCAAAATGCAGTTTGACAACTTGTTGCTAACTGAACGTGAAACGTACTTGTCGAAAGCGGAAACAATCGACCGACTGTCAGGATTTCTCAAGGAAACTAGCTTTTCCAGTTGAGGTTTTCAATAAATATTCTACCGGACACTTCGATTGATAAAAAATGCTACGCTCTCTATTACCAATTATATATTTTCTTGGATTTTTATTTGATTTTTATAAATGTGTATTTGATCAATATTGTGTTCATATATTTATTTTAACTGTAAGATTGGATGTACGTTTCAGCGGAATATAATATCGAATTGAATAGAATCTCTTTAAAGCCGATATCACATACGATATGATACTGATTTGCTTGGTAATCTATAATGATCGAGCACAGCTATCTTTCGATTAAACGCTATCAATTGCACAAGTGTCAATATTGATTTTTAAAAACTTATATGTGCTTTGAAAACGCGATTGAAAAAAATGTACGACTACATAAATATCGTCCAGTTAAAGATAATCTAATTAACCATTGCGATAATTATAATTTATTTACATACATGCAAGGATAGTTGACATTATATCCACGGTATTTGCATTTGTTAGATTATAAACTTTTACGAGAAAAGAAATATATTAATTTTTTTTAAATAGAAATTTAATTAATAACTTGAACAAGAAAGTAAATGAGGGGGTGGCTTTGGAATACGTCTACGTCGCTGACATACCTCGAGACCGATCGATCGCAGCCTTCTCTCTAACTACTCTCCATCTGAAGAGTCCTTGGCACTTTGGTCAATGTCATAACAGAATAAAAATCCGCTTATACCTTTCGCCAAAAATAATGGAAAAAATAAACACATGCGACAACGTAATATTATTACAGATTTTTCACGTAATTCCACACGCACATTTATCAATTGTTATATACAATTAAAATATTTATTTAGCCATATTTCTCTCTATTTCTCTCTCTTTGTTTAAGAAAAATAAATAAAAATAATATTTTATTTAATTAATTTTAAAAAATCAGATTTATCAATAAATAGAACTGCTCTAGATACTTGTTTTTACAACGATGGAAACGATTGTCACTAAATATATAATCTGATTTTTGCGTATCGGTATGCTAGTTTCACGAGCTCTGTACGGTTAGCGAACATATATTTATACTCTGCTTGATAGCTACAAAAGGTGGGGGTCCAGCGTACTCCCCTCGTTCTTCGTCCTGACTCCGATGCCGACACATTCACCTTTCTCCAATGAGCAGCAAGTAATCGCGAGCATAACTAACGGTAAACTAAAACGCATTAAAATACGCGGAGAGGCAGGTGGTAGAGGCTTTTCATCGGCGGGGCACTTTCGCCCTTAATTACGCTACTGTCGACCGCGAAATCTCATTAGACTGTCGGCCCATCTTAAGACAAAACCGTCACCAATCATTTTCGGCCTCGAGCCACTACATCATTTTTTTTCGGTTTTTTGACAAACTAATCGCGATCAGCCTAAAAAGATATGCACGTTAGGGCCTTTTAATATGTATAACATCGAAATTATCATGTTACAATCTTCAGAATGTTAACACGATGATACGTTCTTATTAAATGGACCTTAAAATTTCGCGAGAGTTAGATAAATTGCCAGATACATAAGCAAATATGTTATTGATAAAGCGATTATGTTGTTTAAATATTAAATAGATATTTTATAAAAGATATATTTTTTAATGATAGGAGAAATGAGTCACATCGAGAAAGCTTTTTTCTATTATCTTTCTATATATTTTGTATATAATCTTTTTAAATTTTTTAATTCTTTTTAATTGATACTTATAACATCTTCGTATTCTCTTTAATAATCGTTTCGGCTGCTTGCAGTATCAAATTTCTTCAATACATCAAAACTTTACAAAATTTAATCATAAAATAAGCAAAAAATTCTTTATTTTATTTTAAAGAGTCTCAAACTGTTCCAACAAATAAATATTTAAAAAAATAATAAATATATTTAAGATAAAGAAAGATAATAAAAAAAGTTTCGCTCTTGTACGTTCGCTTTAGTAAGTAAACGCATTCATAACTAGCTACACAACACCATTTCTCACGTAAGTGCGCCGGCCGTCTCGCTGATACTCTAATCGCATCGGATTATTTAGAGTTAATATACGGCTTGAAAGTCTTGCTTCATAGGGATAACCGGCGGTCAATCTAATTAGAGTAAAAAATCGTTAATTAATCCAGGACACGCTTGAAGCGATTTTTCGCGACGATTCCAGTTACTTTGTACGACATGATATAATTATCGCGATTTAGATAAACGTGCTTTAATTTATTAATCCGAAAGACTCTCGCATTTAAGTATTCGATAAATTGAACCTTCTCTTGAATATATGAACGACGTAAGTCGCAAATTTAATTATAACGATAGACATAGTTACGCTTCGGTACGCAACAAAATCGTTTCCACGCCTTGATTTACATAACCAGAATTTTCAATCGTTTATATTTGCTATCGTGTAAGATGATCAAAATAATTATCTAAATTTTTCTATAACGTTAATTTTATCCACTAAATAATGTCTTCTTTTAGCCACGCAAAAAGCATTTTTTTAAGAGGAAATTTTTCTTTTTTCCTTTTCTCTGTTACTATGAAATTATATTAATAAAGATACGAAATGAATATACTCCTGGGACTCCTAATTACTCATCAGATTTATTCATTAAAATTTTCAGAGTTTAATTTCAGAGCGGAACCATTTCGCTCCGCCTTAATACCCACGATACGACCCGTATGTATTGACCGATCGATCATTATCACAAGTCATAGTTGAACATGCCTATTACGATTATAGCGATGCCCTTACGGTAGCGTTATAATCAAGCGATAGTATTTTTTTATTAAAAAGCGCGCATAATCAACTAAATTACGACCGAGGATAATCTTCCGAAAAATCTTATCAAGTATAACGTATCTCGTTGAAACTTTCATTTCAGGATTGTAAAAAAAAAAAAACCATTATATGCATACAAGATATATTCAAGAACCAAAGTTGGATATTTTACTTTTTGTAATTATTTTAAGTTATTGATCCACGAAAAAAATGTAAATGTGTCTATAATATAAATATGCAATATAAAAATAACCAAAAATGTGTGCATAATTATAGATTTAATTGTACATTTCGCAAAAATTTATAATGGAATATCTCGCGAAATATTGGATAATAAGATAATAAATTTAAAAACTTTTTTATTACATTTCTTTTATTACTTCAATATTTAATTTATATGCAAATTCAACGAATATAAAATTTAGAAATAACAACCTATTTTTCTGTAACAGTAAACAAGTATTTTATTTCTACACAACTCATACTATTTTAAAGAATGATAAAAGATATAAAATTTTAAGTTATGAAATTTCTCGGCTTTTGTGATTTTGTGATTTGATTTTGTGATGAAACCAAATACTTGTAGAAAAATATATCAAATTCAATCCTTCGACGAGAATGTCGGTTCAATTTTGAAGATTTATATAATCCATAATATTATATAAATAATAATATACACGACGAGAAGCGGTAGTATTAATATACGTAACACGAAACGCTAAAAATATAAAATCTAGTCATTATGAAATCATTATTCTTTCTCTGTCTAACCGCAACAATCCTAAACTTTTCTCACGCATTTTCGCCTGTACTATTGAAATGTCATCTCATATCCAGTTTCTCACGATTATTTGAAAAAATAGTCAATTATTTCTCTCCTTCTCTTTCTTTTCAAAAAGAACCTTCTCTTCTTCCGGTAAAAAATACATTATAGTCTCTCCTGATTGTTGCTAGTGTATGCTATGCTAATACATACACACGCGCGCGCGAAATGCCACCATATTTCTCGATTACACAATCTCCATTTATATTTAGTATGCATAATTTTTAATAGCTACATTTGTAGCTTCAGACATATTGAAGAGTTTTATGCAAATTATATTACTTGCCCGCTTTGCCGTCTTTACAGAGTTTACGGCTGGAAAGCAGCATATTCGTCATTCTTTGAAGATTTCAGCCGGAAAAGGGAATTAATTTCAACGCTGCGCTTCTGCCGCATTTAATCTCGCAACAATACGTTATTCACTGCAAATGTTAGGCAACGCTTGACTTATTCGCAGTAACTTCTGTAAAGACCGTGACATCGATGACATTTACATAAAGAGGTATTTGCTTTATGCACGCACGACAGAATCGCACGATGACGAGAATGCCGACGTTGAAGATGCGGCCGCGATGCGCTGATACCGCGCTGGGTGTTAACGGAATCATTTCTGCGAATATCGTCTTTAATTCTTAATATGGAAAAGGGAAGTAACTTGCATATTCGCGTCATCGATTACGCTAATAGCGCTCTTGAAAACGACAATAAAAAAAAAACAGCAATTTTACAATTTAAATCTTTCCCGCGCAATATGTAATTAATATTATTTTTTAACATATGTTGAAAATAATTGAATTTAAATGAGAGATATTAATAACTATACTATAATGTACGAATTGAAAAATACATACATAATATATATTTCTTGTAAAAAAAAAGAATAAATCTTTTAGAATCTTAAGATGTAAAAAAAGACAATAAAAGAAACTAAGTCGCGACTGATTTTGAATATAAAAATATCAATTAGATCGGTAGAACAATTGCTATAATAAATGTAATAATTATTGAAAATATGTGCAAGAAAAAATGGATTATTAAATTTTAGATATTTATTTTAGCGTATTGCTTTATAGAAATAAACGTGTGAAAGAATAATCTTTCAAATGACATTGAATGAATGCCAGAATGGAAAAATTACAAGACAATGACTCAACGGAAATAATTATTACATGCGTTTCGCACGATTGCAGTCACGTATCTTCCGCGAGGAGCATCGTATACGGAGACTACACGAGGTCCTGCCTTGTTTAACATCGGCTTTCGAAACAATCGATAAGGCCCACCTCAAGAATTCTCTCGCGGAGTACGTCACGCGTCTTCCACGAACGATAAACCTGAGCGGAACGGAGAGCGGCGTGTGTCTCATCGTCAGAAAAGGAGGCACTTACGACGAAATCAGACGTGGACAAACAGAACGTAGCGAAACGTATGGTGCCTTTCATCCTTTCGAGTTATCGCGGATACGTAGAAAAGTCAATGGCGCGAACATATATAAACTCGAGAAAAAAATTGTCTTGTGTAAATTTTAATAAAATCTAATTTATTGAATACGATTTTAAAACATAAAATTTTATTTGGTAATAAAATTTTTCTTTCTTTACCTCTATTGACGAACTACTTTTATTTTATATTTTAAACTCTCAAATTTTTATCGTTTGATTGTTATATCACATTGGCAATATTTGTCTGTCTATTTGATAATGTGTAACACGATATTATTCTTTGACATTGATAAAAAAAATTAAATAGAGAAAAAATTATTTTTAAAAAACAGTTTAGTTGGCCAGTAAAATTCATTACATATGTAATTATCAATCGATTTTCACGTGTATAATGAATTTAACATGACGTAATATATTACATCACATTGTTATTGAATAATTTAATTTCTGACCTAACAAAACTCGGTCTGGGACAACCAATTGGCATTTCGAAACCGACACGCTGACGATATGTGAAAAATGTATGCCGCAATTGTTTTGTAGCAACGCCCTTGATTCAGATTCAATGGTAAATTTTAATCGCGCGAATTATTATTCACGTAATTATATCGCACAAATCGATTTCACTCTAATATACCTTGGAGAAAAATTATTCTCGATTATGTAAGAATATATATATTTATTGTTAGCAGAATGAATAAATCCCCATCACAAAATTCTTTTTTCGCGTCATCTTTAAAAAAATTATAAAAGCAGAATTATCAATTTACGATGCACTTGTTAAAATCTCGATAAATCTTCAAAATTACATTCGTTTTTTATCTTTTCAATATATTTTGACGTCAATATAAAAATCGATAGAAATAATAAATTTTAAAACAGCTCGAAAGTTTCTTCTTGTGAAATTAATGTACATACTTTCTATTCTAAAAGTATAACTTTCATTTCCACATGTAATCATTCTTAAAAATTAAAATTAAAATTTTTTAAATTTAATGCTGCCATATGATGACAAGCCATATTTTTTCGAATTCGATTTTTTTTCGAACTTGATTTTTCGTAAAAAATCAATTGATTATATTACGCGTAAGAGAATAATATAAAGAACCACTCCAACCCCACTTTATATGATAAAATGTCAATGTTGTCAATGTCGTGTCATCTGCAACGGGCAGACCTTTGCAAAACCTTCCGGTTATTATCGATCACGGTGTCTGCCCCTCGCTATATAGCTTCTCATCAAGTGACATGTAAACTGTCTGCGTATACATATATTGTTTGACAACTCGAGTTTTATCGTCGACATTTACGGAAGATTGTGATAGAGATAATCAAAAAGCGTTTTTAACGAGAAGCATCATTATCTTCATCATGATTTGAACAAGAGAAAAATTATTAGAGCTTCTAAATATATATATTCTAATTACAAAAAAAAGTGACAATCCAGCAGAATTTTTTTTTTTAATTCCAAAACGCTAAAAATATATTTATTAAAACAGCTTCTAATAATTTCCCAATAATTTATCTCAGACAAAAAAAAATTCTTTAAAAAGTTTTATATATAACACTATAAAATCAAATTACTCTCTAGCAAGATAAAACAAAATTTATTTTTAAGATTCTTTAGATATCATTGCAATTTTTAAGACACATCATACACGCGATCAACCTGTTAGTTAATCAACTATTAAAAAAATTCTAACTGGTATTCTCACATTAAAATAGCAAGTTATACGATTACGTAAAATTTACTTTACAAGCAAACAGACGGACAAACTTTTAATTAAAATTCTTAGGATGGCTAAAGTGGATAGCGTATATGATCTATGTTTCAGACGCATTTGATCGAACTGATTATATCCGCCCGGCCGAATGATATCGGACGTTATTTCTCTCCCCCCGAGATCTCGTGATCTGGTCTGATCCTAAGTACGGCGTGACCTTAAGATGATCGTTTCGTTCCGACGCCACCGAACCATGACAGGATTCCAAGGTTAATCAATTTCTGCTTGGCACGCTATACGCGGAATATACGTAATCCGTCTACATAACGGAGTTTTAAAATTTTGTATGAATCACGACCGATTGAATCGCAATTTAATCACGCACGTAACTGCGATGAAGCAGGACGATTTAAAATAATTTAACTGATACCGAAAATTGCTAAATCCAGTTATTAATTATCATGTTATACGATATTATCAAATATTACATTATGTATTACCGTATAATATTTTCCACAAGAAATATTCTTTTGTAAAATTCAACGCAGAATTTTCAAATGATCTCTGCAAATCGCAACATTATTTGCGCCGATTTATTTTCGACGAGTTCAAATTTCACGGTGATATGGATAAATGCGCATTATTTGACTGGGATTATTCTATTCATATCTTTTTTGTATCGTTTAGAATCTTTCAATATTATATTGATAAGAATAAAGTAGTAAAATACTATCAAACAATTAATATTTTTTATCGAAAGCGATATCACAACGAAAAATATATTCGCTAGTTTTGAAAAATAATCTATACTTGGATATTTCACGCACACACTTATTCGATATCGTAAATTTTAAATTATCAAATATGTGCTCAATGACAGCGTCATATAAATCCACTCGAGATAAATTTAATCATGATTAAATTGCATGTAAAAAAATTTACGTACAAAATATACGCGCCAAAATACACGACACTACAGAAATTTGAACTCGAAATTTCAACCAACTTCAATCCGGAGTAACCGGCGCGTCTAACGTAATACATGTATCGCTATTACTAACTTGGTTCAGCGTAGTCGGGATGATATCAGGTGTCTGCGGCAGCATCGTTGTAGGCGTTCTGTCGTTTGCGAGCACACCACGAGTCAAAGCCATTTATCGACACACGCGATCATTGACATAATAAAGATCAGCGACGAGAAATCGCGCAAAACACCTTAACGAGACACACTGTAGGATCGATCATGGGCCGCACAACCGTTTGTCCTCCTCTCACTCTCTCCCTCTCCTCGTCCGTTCTCAAACTGCTCGGTTTTCGTTACTATTGTGTACCGAAAATAAATCCACGCACTCACGCGACATTTTAGAGCATCGTTTAAAGTCGCAATAGCGATCAGAAAGCTCGCGAGAAATCACCGGTTGCGAAAATCTTTTTCCCGAACGCATCGAAGTTCGCCGACAATGACAGGACGCGACGCGCGACCTTCCACTACGAGGTGTGCGCGAGGACTGACCGTGACTGACTTCGGTCCGGGCGGTGTAGCTGCGCGAGCCGAGCGCCGAGCACCGCCGAGCGCTGCCGAGCGCCGCCGGAGATGGCCGAACGGCTGTCTCATCCCTTTCAATACCTGTATTATATATATACGCACTATGGCGTTTCGGAAACTTGCCGGATAACAATAATATTATTTCTGTATTTTTTGTCATCACATTGCAAAAGAAAATCGATCTTTAGTCTTGTATATTTTTACTTAATATTTGATTTTTGTTGTAATACGCACACATACATACACATCGAGAGAAAGGAAAAAATAATTGTATTGATTATTCTTTTAAAAGATCACAGAGTTTTACAATTCTAATATTATTAGTATCAAAAAATAAATTATTTTAAATATTATTTTATTAATAATTATTTTAAATATTTCTTAAAATTCTGTGATTAAAAAAGACGATTAAAGTAATTATATATCTGATGTTATGTATGCCTGTAAAAAGATATTTTCTTTCATTTCATTAGAATCTAATGAATGGACAGAGATATAATATAATTAGGAATTTTATACAGTTTTCTTTGCAATTTTTGTATATCAGGCTCGCATTCGTATTCATCATGTAACGGTTGCCTCGCAAATAACACAATGGTCGTATCTAAAGCTGCCTTGCAAATGATAAATTCCTTTCTCTCTGACAACTCCCGCGTTCACCTAAGTAACTGTACTTTTGTATTTAATACGTGTAATATTCTTAGATTGCTCTATTTTTTTATTCGCATTTTTTTAACAATTGGGTTTGCATTAGATAGCTTTTTTCATAGAGATTTGTGGCAAAATCTTTACGGATAAAGCATTCTGGCTATTTCTGATGAACACGTACACTAGAATGTTTTACTCATAAATTTCTATAATTTAGTTAATATAGTTAGAGGGAAAGCGATTCAAGTTTTTGTGAAAACTGTGTATTATTAAAATTTAAATACATTTTTTTGTTGACAAAGCTTTTCAAATTTTAATTTATTACAAATGTAAATTTGTGAAAACTTAGGTATAACTCGGGTATAAATCTGTATGTAATATATATTTTATATTTGTAATATAGGCTAAAATTAGCGGTATCTGTCTCTTCTATCTATTTCAAGCTTTGGATAAATATGGAGAAAAAGAAAGGTGTAGAAAGTAGAATGGTTTTTTTTTATTTATGCGGAGGCGTAGGAAGGAAACGGGAATAAAGACGAGAGCGTCAGCAAAAAGTGAAACAAAAGGATGCGGTTAAAAATAGTGGACCGGTTACGTCAACCGGTCCTTCCAAGGACCATAGCCCATTATATTATTCTTTTTTCACGCCGTCTTCACAGAATACTTTGAAATGTCAGAAACTGAGGCGGGAATAACGATAATGTATCTCGCGCCATCGCGCCAGGCATTTATATCTGTCGAATAGTAAAAATTTATGAGAACATTGAACAAGAAAGATTTCGTTATTATCACCGTCAATTCTATAAATTTTACGCGCGTAAATTCTCGCCGAATTTTTAACAAAAAATAAAATATTACTGACTAAACAAAAAAATAAAATATTGCTAACTATAAGTCGAAATCATAATTATAATATTATATTCAAGATTATTTCACATTTATCATAGAACGTTATATAATAAATAGTATGTTGAAACAATGATAATATTATTATATAAATAGCATATTGATATAAGATTACAAAAGATAAAACACATTTTTCGCATAAAGACGCTAAATAAAAATTGGCTAACAGCGAGATGGAATTTCCACATGCCACACACCTGTTTATAGCTGCGATAAGTAAAATGATTACATCACGACATATGAGTCACAGTGAATGAATCTCCATTACCGAATATCACTGTCAAATGATATCGTCGTGATATTTCGAATCGCTTACTGTACAAATCTGGTACTGTACAAATATGATATAAAATAACAATATTTGGCACCATATTAATTAATTTGCTCTCTCCCAATTCGATTTTTTTTTATGACTCAATACTTATTGGAAATAATTTTGATTCATCTGTCAAACACAAAGAGCTAAAATAATATGACGTCGACGTATAAAATGTTACCTTTTAAGGTAACATTCATGCTTTGCAATTTTAAAATTTAATGCGATACAAAAACGCGGTTTCTTCCGAGAATGCTTCTCTTTCTACTCTCTTAGTCGATAAGGATATTTGCATCTGAAAGGTAACACTTCTAATTATCACTTCTTAGTGTTATCATTCTTTGTAGATTGCAACGCTATCACATAAAGTACCTTATGTTCTTATCAGTTTCAGTATACACATTATTACACATGAATGAAAAGAGACTAAAAATTTTACATACATATATTCTATGTAAAGATATTATACCCGGAAACGCGTTTTAGAGATATATGAAAAATATGTTGATAAAGTGAGTATATTCTTATTGAGTGTAATCTTTTTAAAAAACAATCAAAAATATTAATTTTATGCTTTTTTTACTTAAATCAAGTAAAAAAAATGTTCATATTATATTCTGCACTGCAAAACATTTATTTATAAATATATTTCATATTGTTATATTCTATGTTAGGTATGATTTTATATTATATAATGTGCCTATCTGATTTATATTTTGTGCCATTTTGTGTACGCTAAACGTTTTATTTAAATTATAATTTGCACTTCAAAGTCTATATGGCTATGCTTTTTCGTCTTGCATGCATGAACCAACGGTTTAAATTAAAATCGCGGGCCACTTTCCTTGTGCAACTTTCTATGACCTACATCCCGTGTTCTGCCAACGAGATCGCCTTTAACTGCATCGTCGAACTTCCGGAATAATTAACAGTCGGCTTCCACAGATGACTGAATCTAATCCAATCTTCCGTTTGCATATCCATTCATCGCAGTGATTGCAAATTATAGTGCAGCGAATAATCCAGAACAATAGTTTTATATTTCGTATATAGTTTTTTTTTGCGTTGTTATTGTATGATAATAAATAAAAAAATATTTGCGAAAGAACAAAAGCAATAATTTTGCATTGTTTCGACACTATGTATTATTTTTAAAAATACTATTGTGTAATTTCAGCTATATAGTATATGAGCGTCGTCAATTTGTATAAATTTTACAATAATTTGTTTACGAAATACATTATTTATGTACCAAAAAAATTCTTTTCATTGCGTCTGATAAATTAATACTATAATATACTGAACACTCCATAAGTCACTTATATTGGGATGTAATCGTCGCAATAATTGTTGCAAATAATAGAAAATAACGGTTCATATATCATATTACACTAACAGGCTTCTGGTAATTCGGATTAACTAAATAAACGACTATAAATATTTAGGGAAGCAAGCGCAGTTGAAAATGCATCCATAAAACATGATCGTTCCCGATGAAGGAAGACAGAAAATGAAAGAGAAAAACAAGCAACGGTGACGAGGGTAAACTTTTAGATTGCAAAGGGTCGTTTTCATGAGAAGTGCGAGGGCGAAGGTAACGTGCGAGAAAAAGGAAAGCAGAAACGCGGTCTTTGAAAAATGATGCGTCGCGCGGATGAGCCTCTGGCTTTGCTGCTGAGATGAAATGACCTCGGTCAATGTCGAAGGTCATTGCCCGTTGCGGCTTCAAGACGAGTATTGCTTTTCCTTACGTAAACGCAATTAAAAGTCGTCGCATCGCGTAATGATAGAAAGTTTAATTGACTGCGATGGTCATGAAAATTCATGACTTAGCATTTCCCAAGTTTTCAAATCATAACTCCGTGGATTGTTATATATATATATATTATATATAAAGAAAGTATAAATTAAAATAAAATCGAGATTTAATTGATAGAATCTATGCATATAATTAGAATATATAAAAATCAAACCTGGAATAAAATAAATAATTAATTTGTGAGTTAAAGTAATGATATGCCATGTGTAGAATGAAAATAAGATAACATTTACAATTTTGAGATTAAATTATATTTTACAGGGCACATTTTTACTTTAACTCACAAATTAATTATTAATTTTAACTTACGAATTAATTATTAATTTTAAGCTTAAAAGTGCTTTGTGCAACGTCAAATTCATGAATCTTGCAAAATATTTGATTTATTAACTTTTGATGTAACTGATCCGTCCATTTCTCTTTAACCACATTTTTTATTTTTCGTGTAATTACCATGTTCCCGATCGTATATCGCGGATACACTATTAGACCGCACTATATTCATATTCATTAAAATTACTTTGCATCGCTATGCGGAAGTCTGAAGGCTTCTTGATGTATTCCGCAACATACATTTTATCTCGTGGAATGTCTGGCACGTCCCAGACCCTTGGATAGTTGTGGATAGTCCAAGATGGGAGAATCTACGAAAGATCTACGAATGAGGTCAACGAAGTTAGAGTGTCACGTTAGAAATATGTGCGGGCGGGCCGTTACTCGACGATAATTTTTCGAGGTGCTGTGTAGTACGTAAGGGTGGGAAAAGAGGGATAAAATCAAAGAGTAGTAATTCGTGGCGATTCTCGCCACGGGATAAATCGAGAAACGACGCGAATCGGTAATGAAGCAACGTGGATATGCATTATTCACGCGCGGCCCAAAGTGTTTGTATTTTAAAGTGACGCGCGGGCATTAATATTGCATAACGCGAAAGTAGCTCGATGCATCGCGCCAAGTCGATCCGAATTCAGAACTTTGCTACCGGGGCATCGATATTATTCCTTGCTTACTAATGCGGCCCGTCTGCGAAACAGCGTCGGATAAAAATAATAAAAAAATAAATGCATAGTATATAAAAATATATGACTCCCAATTGTGTAATCAAATTGTATGCTTTTTGATGTGACTTACTCTGTTGGAATGTAAATGTGTTATTGAAGAGTGTTTGCAATTGCATCGTCGAAATAGCAAAGTGTCCAAATATTGATATAACACATTACGAACGAATCATTGCTTTATCGAGAACAGGAACTTTTTCATTATCTGTAAACATTAAACTGTCAGAACTTGAAACAACAAAAGAATGATATACATTAACAATATAATGCAATACGATACAATATTTTCAGGATTGAATTTTTTCACATATCCTTCGAGACGATGGAAAGAGGAAAATTTTTTACTTTGAGATGTTTTACTTCTAAATAGGTTTTTCATCAATTATGTCGCGCGTTTTATTCGGGCACTTTATCCAATGTAATCAATTTATCGTCAGAAATATTTGAAGAAGCAAGTTAAACGACATCGTTTTATTCTTGCGTCGGTGTGTCTTCTTTTCCCTCATCTCGGTTCGAGAGACACTTCGCTTCCCATTAATTTGCGCCACGTTTCTTTCATGTAATTGAGCCGCATACCGATTCACAAGTGCTTTTAGGCACGAGTGCTTCCCGTATTTTCGAGTGGATTAATCTCTTTTTGTTCGGTGAACGGTGAATGGACCAGTCAATGCCTCCGCTACAGTCTCGATGGACAATATCGCTATAATGAAATATCGATTTTCGAAATTAACGTTGAAACGAATACGTAGAGGATTAATCTAAATACGAATTGGTACTTCAAATGTGTGTATCAAATGTGATATAATTTCGCGATTTATGTAATATACCTGACTTTCTTTCCCAGAGGAAATTAATTCTCAAATAATTCTTCGCGATTGATTTGAAATCAAGAAGTCAACCTATATTAAAGAAAGGAAAAAACCTATATTTATGAGAAAGATTATCAATTATTATATATAGTTAAATATAATTATTATTATTAGTTAAATATAATAATTCAATTTACTGTAAAAAAATTTCCTCGCTTCCGCGAGTGAAGTTCGTCTTGTAGTTTCGCGAGTTACGTAGATGCGCTAGGAATTGCATTTAGCAGGATCGAAATATCACGAACACTAATTCGCTCGAGCATCAATTATCTTCGTCAGATGTTTTAAATATAATAATTCAATTTACTGTAAAATATACATTAGTATAATTCATATTTCAATTTTCGGTTGAAATTATTTGTCGCAACGTGACGAAGGATCGCGTCAAATAAATCTCCCATTTCCCCTCCTAGGACTTCCATCATATGTTGTATCTAGTCTAGACAATTCCCGATACGGCAACTCGCGGAGGGAATGTCTGCGTCATAAAATGATCGGTGCCGATGAAAATAGATCCCCGGGCATTTCCTCGCTTCCGCGAGTGAAGTTCGTCTTGTAGTTTCGCGAGTTACGTAGATGCGCTAGGAATTGCATTTAGCAGGATCGAAATATCACGAACACTAATTCGCTCGAGCATCAATTATCTTCGTCAGATGTTCTGGACTGTACTTATTGCGGAAAAAAGTGAAATATTTCCAATTATGCAAACGTGCGCGAGTCGAACGAGAGGAATCGGCGATCCTCTTTGCGTGCGTAAGACAGAATATCGAAGCAAAACGAATACTTCGATTAAAAAAAGAATCATCAAGATCCTTTTACCGCTAATAACTGCGATGTTCTGTTAAGATTCAATTAATGAAAATTGCGCTCGTTAAAGCGGCTGTACACTCGTTGCAGACTTCCTTTATAAATCTCAAAAGTATTACGAAATCGCTTTGTGCTCTTGCATCTCAAAGTGATTTATCACTAAATATTTCATTAATTCTTAATCTATACGTTTAATATATGTGCGTAAAACCTATAATGTAAATCTTTGTTATGATGTAAAAGAAAACGTAGAGAATAATTTTGTTAATATATAAAACGAAAACAAACTTGATAATTAAATATAAATATTATTTTCATGATTGCTATGCCTTCTTGTGCTCTTCGAAATATTACATAATTAATAAAAAAGAACAAATTTTTGATTAATATTCGGCAGCCTATATTATTGGAATATTACGATAGAAAAAGTCAAGGGTTAAACTAAATGTTATTTACTCGAGATATCTATCTCGTATTACCAAGAACGCAGGAAATTGAGTTACATACCGGAGGCTGATGCACTTTAAAGCTCAGTGCACGAAGCGAGGCGTGCAGTTACATATATACCTGTATATCTATCATCTCGATTATCGCTCGACATCCACCTCTCGACAAGTTAAATTCGATTTCCTCGAGCTCGCTTCAACCATTAATTTGAAAATTGCGTTTAATTAAGAATTATCCCATCCGCCATGTAGATTCGCGCGCCAGTCAACTCTCATTTTACGCTTAGTCACTCTCTATGTTTCTTAAAATAGCCAGGAAATTTTCGCGAGTCCTCTTATGCGATCGTATCCACGTTGTTTTTACAAATTATTTTCCGTATAGAACATTTTGTACGAATTACGAGGAAATATAAAATAAGCTTAAATTTAAATTTCGACGCTTCCTCTTTAATATTACTTTGTTCGCAGCAACTTGCGATTAAAAATCTGTAGTGAATATATATTTTATTTTTCCTCACTCATTATATTGATCCATAAAAGTCAGCAGAGAAATCTTAAAAAGAAACTCATTGATTCTAGACTTTGCGCGTCTGATTTTTCTATCATTCATCTGCGTTTCATGTAGAAAGTTTGCAGAGACAGGAGACTGTTTATAACATTTTGTATGAAAGATATAATCTTTCTCACAAATTATTTTCTCCAAAATAATATTTTGTCTAACTCAAGATTTCCTAATAATTATTTTTGTAATTCTCTTATCCGGGATAGCGCGAACGCAGTCCCGACTAACAAAAATTATACGTCCGAGATATCCACATTAGGGATATTCGCAAGGGTCAGCTCAACCGTAGTGCAATGGAAGAGCCTCGCCCTGGAGGAACCGCCTTGTTGATCACGGTAGCCTCTACGCCAGGTAAGTATGCTTTCGGTCCTCGCTCATCCTCTTTTATAACCACGAGATTGTATTTTAACTGCGAGTAACGCTTGTGTATCTTGCGCCACGTAGCGTCAAGTATTCGAACTAATTCCCCCGTCCGCACAGTTCAAATGGATGCCTCTATGAAGGGGTGACCATATGAGTGGAAGGGATAGTATAGAATAGAAAGGGATGCAGTTTCAGAAAATCACTCGAATATCCGAAAGGAGAATTAAAACTGTCAACCTCCACGTGGAGGGCACATGTTTATATATATATATATATATATATATTTTTTTTTTAATTTTTCGTTATCGAAAACAATGAAAATGTGAGAGTTGTGGAGAATATGCGCGTTTCGAAATAAGGGATA